>NC_044916.1:11904755-11924755 GCF_003576645.1 Ipomoea triloba | reverse complement strand
TGAGTATTTATCCATGCCTTTTGATTCATTATCTTGAACTATTGGTTGGTTGAATCCTTGGTTATATTTTATGAGTGTATGTTGTGTTCATAACCTGAGATGAATACTGTAGGTGGATTATTCTTGGGGTTGAGTCTGAGGTTGGATGTGGGGTTGTGAATCTCTGAGTATCTTTTTGGATTGTTAAGGGTGAGCTAACTGTGGGCATCATTTGCCTCTGTGATTGGGCATCATTTGCCTCTATGGTTGGGCTTTACGCCTCTGTGTACTAACTTCGGTTTGGTGGTTGGTATGAGGGATGGTATTGTGGTTGGAGGGTAAGGTTTGGTGTTTATCTTTGGTATGATGTTTGTTTGGTTCCTTATGGTTCTTTAGTTGAGTTGTATCTCAGTTGTTATCTGTTATTCCTTGATATATTGCGGTCTGGTGGTTTCTTTGTGAGTAATCTGTTGAGGTTATGATTCAGTTGGTATTCCGTTACAGACTTGTTGTCTTGTACATTCATATTGGATATTGGTTTTACTTGGAGAGTCCTTGGTTTATGGCTTATTCAGCTTCTTGTTGTTGAGTCTCCGTTTTAACTAAAGAACAGTTCGTTGGTGTGTATATTCTATACGGGTGTGTAAACCTATTTACAAACTTATTATATATGTATGAGTGGTGGTTGCTTAGCATTCTTTTGCTAATGGTTTTCTAAATGTTTTCCAGGTATGGAGTAGTCTAAGCCGAGAGCGCGCTAGAGCTATATCGTTATGATGCTTTGCTTAGACTAGTGTTGTTTTAAACTCCTTTCGGGCCTGTGTGCCTTTGTTTTGTATTATGTACCTTGACTAGTTTGTTACTATGATGTTTTGAGGATTTATGTTTTGTTTTTGGATAGCTTGTGCATCTAGGATGTGTTTTACCTTGATGTGGCATGACACCCTATAAGTTTTAAATCGCTTCCGCTATAGTATGAGTAGTTGTTGAGATATGCAGCTTTTATGTTTAAAATTTTAGCTATCTCAGCTTGTGAAAAGTTGGGGTGTCACAGTTGGTATCATACATAGACCTAATTAATTAAAATAAAAACGGCTCACTGCTCAATGCAGTAGGCAAAAAAAATATGTTTTATTTGTTTTTAAAGCAAAAAAAAAAATGTTGCTCATTGCATTATTCAGTGAGCAACATATGAGCAAAAAATTGTTGCTCACCACTTAATGCAGTGTGCAAAACATATATTACATATGAGCAAAAAATAGGTTGCTCACTGCTTAATTTATATTACATATTACATACTAAAAATTTAAATATAAAATTAATTATATATATTAATTTATATTACATATTACATACTAAAAATTTAAACACACTTAGAAATAATAATACCACATACTACATTACCATTAAAATTACAACATTTTAAAGTTATAAATAAAGTTTCAAATACGGAAAATTCAACATTGCCCTATTACATTTAAAACAATATAAATAAAAACTTAGGGCCCTTGTGTATTTTGCCGACGTCGTTTAATACCGTTACATTACTCTTCATGCAATGCAAGTTGTTCCTTCGTCATTCCCGTTGTGTTTCTCGTTAATACTTTACATTCTTTCCACTTCATTTTCCTTTCATCGCTTTCCATTTTCAATTTTTTATATCTTTCCAACAATTCTCTTTGTTTTTCTAATGATACATGGATATCATCATCATCGTCATTGTTGGAGTAGCGTTCTTTGGCTTTTCTTTTCGATACTTTTTTCCCCATTAGTCTAGGAAAAACTTCTTCGCTACCACTTGTAGTACCTGCTGCACTTCCACTTGATGTTTGATTGGTGGAAGATGTATTTAAGGAGATTTGACGAGCTACAAATTGGGGTTGCCAACTTGGAAGGTCTTTCACAATGGCCCATACGTGCTCGTAGCCAAATTTTTCTCGACCATGTTTTTGTTTATACTCTTCCAAAGCACGCATAACAATATACGCATCGCTAGCACCACTAGGCCGCATTCCTTGTAACTTATAATAAATTGTATTAACGTCCCTGGTTTTGGAACATACATGATCTCAATGCGCCTTTAATCTTTGGTGGGTTCTCGGTGGTCCACCGTGGGGGTTATTAGCGTTGTAATATTTTTCAACGCGCTTCCAAAATGTATACCCTTTTTGCTCATTGCCAACTTTTCCATCTTGTGAGATAGTGGTGTGAGCACGTGCAACATTTTATCATCCTCTATACTCCATAGTTATTGACGATTCTCCAAGTTGCTCGATAGTGAAGTAATTGTTACTTTATTTTCGCTTTGTGTAGAAAAAGGCGAAAACCCGGGAATTGGGTACTTTGTATGTTGGTGGGAAATTGAGAAGACCTCACAAATTGAGAAGTTTGATATATAGGAGGAAAGGATGGAAATTGAACATCACCCTGAAGTTGGGCATTTTGTGAAAATTGGGAGTTTTGTAAAAATTGAAAATTTGTTGGAAATTGAAAATTTGGGACAAATTGAGAATTTTGGAACAATTGAGAATTTTGGGGGAATTATGAATTTTGTGAAGATGGTTGAGAAGAAGGAAAGTTGAATTGTGAATTTTGATAACTAAAATTCTCTTGTTTCATTATGATATGCAAAAGGAATTGATTTGAGATGTAGAAATTGAGAGAGTAATATGAATGAATTGAGAGTAAGATAAAAATGTGAAAAATTGTAGAGATAAAATAATATTTATAGACAAATTTTTTTTCTATACAACGTCGATTTTGTAAATATGACGTCGTATCGTTATACGTAGTTAAATAATTATGTATACGACGTTGGTTTTGATAAATAACCAACGCGTAAACATTATTTAAAACAAATAATTACGTATAATGTTAGAAAAATAAATAAATAAATAAAAACATAGCTATGAGATGCAATTGCGTCTCAATACCCACCCAGCGGGCGCGTGTGACACACGCGTCCAGCTAGGCGATTGAGCTGGCGGCCACTCTTAATTTAATTCATTAGCAACAGCCAAAACTTTTGCCGTTGCCAGTTTTTTAGAATCTATACTATATATAAAAACAATTTCCTCCTCCCAAATTTTCCCCCCAAAACTTAGGGGTATTTTGGTAAAATCATTTATTTTATTTATTATTTTATTATTTTATTAATTATCCATCCTATAATATTATTATGGTAATATATGATAATGATAATATGATAATATGGTAATATTGTTANATTTTTACATGTCAATCATTTATATTTACATAAAATTAAAATTAATTATACTTTCCTTTTGAAAAATCTTCCATATTATGTTTATACTCCACTATATAATGATGAGAAATGACTCTTCTCTCACAACGTACCAATATCTGTGCTCTCACTATTAGTTAGAGATCTATAATCTGTAATTCTACGAAGTCGAAGATCGAACTTTAACACGCGTAGAATTGTTATGGTATGCGGTATGATTTAATTTTTAGTTGATTCATTCGGCATGTTGGAGATCCTTATGGTGTAGTCTGCATTCCATAGAGTATTTTGTAGTACTGTGATTTAGTTTGATTTTAACAGCTCAATATGCTTTAATTTTTGCTGATAAGGTTTCAAGTAGCTAGGCCAATTTTGCCATGGGCGTATCACGTATGTAAAATTACAATTTTCAGAGTGCTTGTAGTGAACAATCAAATGTTTTCTATAATTATATATTTTAATCACGTTACTTTGATTGGTAATTTCTAATGGAAAAACATTGTATTGTAACTTTGTATTACAAGATTTTGAATGATAATACCTTATTTAACTATCCATCTTTTTAGTTGTACTGTGCAAAATAACTAGCAATCTACGGATGCTCATCTATATATTGTAGAATTTGCAATCTTAATCTTCCACATTTATGGATGCTTATGTAATTTGGTAAAAATGGTTTACTTGAATAAATCCTCAATTATTCATTCCAATTGTTCATTTTACCATTCCAATTCTTCATTTTATAAAAAATGGTGCATTGGAAGCTAAACATGGGTCATTGTATCATTGATTGTTGATTCCAATTATTATTAATCTTTATCATTAATTGCACAATACTAATTCACACTTATTAGTTAAAAAATGGTGATTACTATACTTGAATAAATGAAATAATAATATTAAATTTTGTAGCCTCGATTTAAAATCTATTATGTTAATATAATAATAAAATACTCCGTAGTAATAATAATCTAAAATTCTTAATATAATTTTCCTAATAATAATAATAATATTATAATAATAATCCATAACTCTTAATATAAGTTTGTAACTAAATTTTCCTATTAAATCTATTTATAAAGGTAATTATAAATATAGAATTGAGAAATTCCTTCCTTTTTTATAACATTGTTCCATATGCTAATCCGTTTAATATGCTAATCTATATAGGTAATTACCATATACTATTTACCATCTAAATAATCTGTGGTAATTACACTATATTTAACATCTAAATTTATTATGGTCATTAAACATAGAGATTTCATTCTTACGATAATTTTATATATTTTTACTTCAGATAATGTCAATTACCCGTGTTTTTCATTTGATTACTTTTGAATAAAATCTTAAAAATTATGACAACTAATGAATTAATATTGTTGTTCGTAATATAAATTTTATCAAATCAGTTAACGAAATTGATAATACACATATTACATCCATAATTAGAGGAGATTAACAAAATTATGATAATTATTTCAATTCACGTATTATTATGCTAATTCACATATTATTACGTCCATACAATTATGTAAATTATTTCAATTCACAGATTATTACACATATAAAATTATGCTAATGGTTACTTTGGAATAAAATCTTAATAATTATGGTCATTGAGAAATTAGTTCAAACATTATACTTTTATTAAACGGTTTTTTATATTTGCCGTAATTTTATCTAATCAATTAAAGAAATTAATGGTACACATATTACGGACATAATTAAAGAAAATTAAACATACACATATATATTACAGATAAAATTAAAGAAAATTAAACATACACATATTACGTCCATAATTAAATGAAATTAAAATATACATTATTTTTTAATTATAATATATACTCCTTAATTACCATACTTATTCATAATACATGGACGTCATAATTAGCATAATATTAATCTATACTATATATAAAAACATAAGAATAGTAAATACATATTTTAAATTTTAAACAATAGTAAAGGTAAATTAAGAATAGAATGAAAATATTTCAATAATAATATTCTACATCATTAATTAAAAATAGAACAGAAATTAGGTAAAAATACCAGTGGATCTATTATTCTAATTGACTAATTAACTGAAAATAAAAAAAAAATCGACTAAAAATGAATCTGATGTTACTATTGATTGAATATATAAAAGGAAATGAATATTAATAATTGACTGTAAATAAAAAAAAATATCCATAATTAACTAAAATGAAAAAGGAAATGGTCATATCATTGCAATTTAATTAACAAAGGAAAACATTCTACATCATAAATAATAAAGGCATATTATAAACAATATTAAAGATAAATTAAAAAAAGAACGGAAATTAAAAATGAAACGGAAATATTTCAATAATAATATTCTACATCATCAATTAAAAATGGAACGAAAATTAGGTAAATATTACTACGTAATTCTTTTCAATTTTCCTAGATAAGGTTACCTGATATTAATTTACACATAACAATCGGCACTAATAATTAAAAAAAAAATTAAAAAAAATAGAAGAACTGCCGGAGACGTCTGTTTTTTTTTTAAAATTTTATTATTATTATTATTATTATTATTATTTAATTATTTTAATTAAAATTATTTAAAAAGTTTATTTTAAAATTAGTAACCACCATGTCATCACAATTGTAGGTAAACAGGTCAATTTGAACTTTTTTTTTTTTTGAAAACATGTCAATTTGTACTTAATTGCATGAGTTTTTATAATTCAGGAATCCAATTGCATTCTTTTTGAGTTCGATGGCCTAATTGCAGTTTTGTGTGTAGTTCAGTGGTTTATTTGATCATTATTCCGAGAAAAATGATATTACTAATTGATTTAAAATATAAAAAGATCGTAATCTATATTCTATACTATATATAAAAGTAAAATCCTCCTATTTCATTCCCCGCCTAAACTTTTGTAGTCAATTAATGAAATATTTTATTGATCAATTAATTAATAAAGCTTATTTGTTAAGAAAATGTAAAATAGAAATTAACTAATATCTATAAATTGATAATATGTATACTCACGTATCAACACTATTAATAAAAGTAAAATCATTTATCGGGAAAAGAAAAGGATATTACTAATTGACTGAAAATTATTTAAAAACTTTAATAGTTATTATACTTTCTTTTTGAAAACTCTAAGTTATTTAAACTTTAAAAAAATTAATTGAACATGGGTTGTTAGATTTTTATAATAATCAAAATTAATTCATTCAAATATGGAGGAGGAAGATAAAACTAAATGCAATATGGGGAAAATGAATATACTTAAAGTATAAAAGTATAATTACACATATATTAGTGTAATTGACTAATAATAATTGCCTAATAATTATTATGATAATTAAGTTAAGCATTGGTCGTTGAATTTATTTTTATAATAATTACAATTAATTTATTTCTCATTTTCTCATATTTATTTTAGTAATAATCTAATTATATATGTCCTAATATAATTATATAAGTCATATTACTTATAGATCTTTTTAAGATAATTTTAGACAAACAAGTCATATATTATTCAATTAATTGAGTAATATTTTTGTACTAATCTTATAATCAAATAAATGTACACGTTCAATATTAGAATTTTTTATAATTTCATCTTTATTTTTATTATCTCAATATATAATAAAAAAAAATTATCCACGCCCGGGTAATTGAACAATTATTTGTTCTAATTCAAAGGAAAACATCATAAAACATAATCGATCCAATCAATTTCATCAATTGCGCTATATAATATTCGATGTTATAATATATATAATTGTGTATTGATCCAAATATTCTTTAAATATTATAACAAATCCATTCCGTGCAACGCACGGGCGAAAATACTAGTTGTCTATAAATATCTTTTTAACTCTACAACTTTTTCACATTTTATCATACTCTCAATTCATTCATATTACTCTCTTAATTTCTACATCTCAAATCAATTCCTTTTGCATATCATAATGGAACAAGGCAATTCTAGTCATCAAAATTCACAATCCAACTTTCCCTCTTCTCAACCATCTTCACAAAATTCTCAATTCTCCCCAAATTCTCAATTTGTCCCAAATTTTCAATTTCCACCAAATTTTCAATTTTTATAAAACTCTCAATTTTCACAAAATGCCCAACTTCCGGGTAATGTTCAATTTCCATCATTTCCGCCTCTATATCAAACTTCTCAATTTGCGGGGTCTTCTCAATTTCCCACCAATATACAAAGTACCAAATTCTCGAGTAATATGCAATTTTACTCAATTTTCGCCTTTTTCTACACAAAGCGAAAATGAAGTAACAATTACTCCACCATCGAGCAACTCGGAGAATCGTCGACAACTATGGAGTATAGAGGATGACAAAATGTTGGCACGTGCTCACACCACTATCTCACAAGATGGAAAAGTTGGCAATGAGCAAAAGAGTATAACATTTTGAAAGCGCGTTGAAAATATTACAACGCTAATCACCCCAACGGTAGACCACCGAGAACCCACCAAAGATAGGCGCATTGGGGTCATGTATGTTCCAAAATTAGGGACTTTAATACAATTTATTATAAGTTACAAGGAATGCGGCCTAGTGGTGCTAGCCATGCGGATATTGTTATGCATGCTTTGGAAGAGTATAAACAAAAACATGGTCGAAAAAAATTTGGCTACGAGCACGTATGGGCCATTGTGAAAGACCTTCCAAGTTGGCAACCCCAATTTGTAGCTCGTCAAATCTCCTTAAATACACCTTCCACCAATCAAACATCAAGTGGAAGTACAACAAGTACTGCAAGTGGTAGCGAAGAAGTTTTTCCTAGACTAATGGGGAAAAGAGCATCGAAAAGAAAAGCCAAAGAACGCTACTCCAACAATGACGATGATGATGATATCCATGTATCATTAGAAAAACAAAGAGAATTGTTGGAAAGATATCAAAAATTGAAAATGGAAAGCGATGAAAGGAAAATGAAGTGGAAAGAATGTAAAGTCTTAACGAGAAACACAACGGGTATGACGAAGGAACAACTTGCATTGCATGAAGAGTATTGTAACGATATTAAACAACGTCGGCAAAATACACAAGGGCCCTAAGTTTTTATTTATATTTGTTTAAATGTAATAGGGCAATGTTTAATTTTCCATATTTGAAACTTTATTTATAACTTTAAAATGTTGTAATTTTAATGTTAATCTAGTATGTGGTATTATTATTTCTAAGTGTTTTTAAATTTTTAGTATGTAATATGTAATATAAATTAAGCAGTGAGCAACATATTTTTTGTTCATATGTAATATGTAATATATTTTTTGCTCACTGCATTAAGTAGTGAGCAACATATTTTTTGCTCACTGCATAATGCACTGAGCAACATATTTTTTTGCTCACTGAATTGAGCAGTGAGCAGAAGTTGCCGTTGCAACAATGGATAGTTGCTGCAACGGCATCTTTGTATTTATTTTTTATTTTATTTTAATTAATTAGGTGTATGTATATTTATTTTAGTTATTTTTTATACAATAATAAATTAAAGTAAAGTTTGTAGCTAAATTTTTTATTATTTTGTTTTACAATTTCAATATATATGTTTATTCAGAGTGTTTCTGTACGAATGTTTCATTATTTTTATTACAATTATAAATTTATAAACAAAATAGAAAGAAATAATTAAAATATGGTGGGGTAAAATGGTGGGTCCACAAAAAAACTAAAAAAAAAAAAAACTCAAACTAATGTGGAAAAGAGTTTTTGTGATTAAGTGAAATAGTGGATGATGAGGTGGATGTTGGGCCCACAAAAAACTGGAGAAAAAACTAACAGATAAGGATGCTCTTTGCCTGTGACGAGGAGTATCAAAATTTCCAGCTATAAGGTGATAAGAACTAGCTTTACATGTATTTTGATCTAAACCAAAACCTTGATTCTCATCTTAATGTTTTTAACCGTACTAATTTGGTCCTTATCTATGTTAGTCAAGCAATATGCACATTGCAGGCAGAAAGAAAGAAGAGACGGTCAATGCTTATGATAATACATGTAGATTTCAAAATGCAAATACAAACTATAGAATATCCCCGTACTGCATGGGATTACAACCTTCAATGTTTTATCAGAGGTCAAATAGGCCTCTATTAATTTAGTGTACTATATTGTCTATAGCTTTCCCTAGTTAATTCTTTTATTTGATTTGGATCAAGTGAACTTTGTTAGCTCTAAAACATTTGAAATAGGAGGTAAAACTGTGTAGTATATTAGTAAATGAATCAAATATCAATGATGGTGAGGGTTCTTACTTCTTAGATAAGTAAAGTAGTACCGATTTGTCTTCATTCTCAACAAATAAGCGTATAGCATCATCATCAGCTGCTCCACTGGAAATGTTTCATAGATCAAATAAGCTTTGCATAAATGATAAGGTAAAAGAAAAATGAATAACGAAGTAGCATAAAATAGAGAGCATCATCAATTAAAAGATTTCTTGGTAGGAGTTAATTAAACCACCCCACTCAACACTGTCCTGGTCTTTTAGGAAAAAAGTACTCCGTAAAAGAGAATATGGAAAATCTTTAGACTAGTGAAAGTGAGAAAGGGAAAGTACATACTAACCACAAATCATACGTTTTAAGAGATAAAAGGAAAGTTGATGCCTTGACCAATGTACTGAAAAAACTCTTCCATCATGGTACCCACTACCTAGAGAGAGTGCTAATATGCCTCCTGGGAGAACAAAAGCATCATTGTACTGAGCATGCAAATCAGAAACTAGAAAAAAAAACACACACACACACACACACACACACTCACTCACACATATTAGCAAGTCAGTTGCTACATATTTAATGAACACTGTGAATGCTCTCTTGAAGTAATATGCTATTTTACAATTTGTTGATTCCTTGACCAGACATCAATATTAATTTTGCCTTCTTTATATACAGAAAGTTCATCAAATGAGAGCTGTAACTTAGCATCTAGCATCTGAAATTCTATAAAAGTTCGGTCACAGTTATTAAACTGATTTAAGTCAGAGAAATTCTTTTCAGAGGCAAACAAGTAAAAAAAAATGCACTTCTAGGCGAAAAATTATAACGGAAACCAGAAAAGCTTGTTAGAATACATAACTACTGATTGAAGAACAACTACACAAAATGAGTATTAGCATTGCACTCACCAAGGTGCATTTACATCACCAGACTGCAACCTTGCTATGTCAGCACTCCATATCTTTAGGGTAAGGTCATCACTGCAAAGCCATTACAATAGCAACATAGTACCCCTTTTATGTGCATCTTCTATAAGTAATTCAATTCTAACCTTGTACCGTTGTACGGATTTAAAACAAATAAAAATGAAAGAAAAGAGACATCTAACTACATACCTACAGGTAACCATTTTATCTCCACTGAAATTAAAAGAGAGAGCCCAAACTGTTGATGTATGACCACTGTAAAGAGAACAAACAGGGCTGCATCAGCTTTCAACAATCTTATAGAACATTGCTGGTAATAAATGTTTGACAAGTGGTAGCTTGATATAGAACATGTGGACTGGTCGAAACAACATAATTAAAGATAGTGTGCAACAAATGTCAATCTTCTTTTAAAAAATAAAATAAGATAAATTTAAAGCAAAATGGTGGAGCAAGCTTAGTTGTCACCTGCTAGATTCAGCTAAAGTTTGAATGCAATGCCAATCATCACTATCACCTTCCTCTGCCCAAACCTGTCATTTGAACCAATTTTCTGGTAACTTGAAAGGAAGATGGGTGTTGAAAATACACTGACAATAGTAGGCCTATAGTTAATGGGGAGTGGGAAGTGTAATGTCACATTTACCTTGATGGTGTTATCATAACTGCATGAAAACAAGATATCCACAGAAGGATGCCATTGCACCATTTTAACATCTTGTGTATGACCTTGCAGCACAGAAACACATTCAAATTCATTACCAGGCAATACTTCCCATATCCAAAGGAAGGATAATTGGGAACAGCTTAGAAGTTGTTGCACAAACATGATACATGGAAACATCAATTCAAATTAGTAAAACCGTTAAACCATTTAAGCAGAAACCTAAAAGCAAAATCAGTACAAGGGATACTGTTTTTATTGTTTGGGGGTAAGTAATTGTAAACATTAAGTGTAGAAGTACTTGGTGATTCCAAACCAGGTTGTAACAAGAAAATGATAAAGTACTTATTTCTTTTTCTCACTTCATTCCTCTATTTGACACAGCAAACATTGTAAACCTAATCTGATTTCTTTCTTTCTCTCCGAGAAAATTGAAAAGTCTAAATAAAAATTCCAAACCTCGCAATGGAAAGAACCGGATGGGGAGCTCTGTTCCCAAATACGAACGGTCTTATCGCCGCTACAAGAGGCGAGTACTGCGGGTACGCCGTCAGTTCCGGTGGCCGGTTTCCAAGCGACACTCCAGACCCTGTCGCTGTGGCCTTCGAGCTTATGAATCTCCTTCAGCTCGAAAGTTTTGTCCAAGAAATTCATCACGAGGATCGCGGAGCAGAGCTGCTGTGAAGTGTCGGAGCACCGGCTGTCTGTTACGAGTTCTTCGGCACAGTGCACGCGCAGCCTAGATCAGAGTTTTAACTTTTAATTGGGAAGACAGTGAGAGACTTAAAGGCCAGTTTGACTCGTGGAAAATATTTGAAAAGAGGTGGAAGTGAAATTCCGTGATAGTAGTTATCAGGATTTGTTGTTTGGTTAGAGGTAAAAGAGTATGGAATAACGAGTATAAAGATCTATATGTCCTTATTATTATTATTATTATTATTATTGTCAATAATAATAATAATAATAAGTAGTAATAATAATAATAAAAATGAATAATATTAAAAGAAGAGTAGCCAAAAACCTGGTAGTCTAGTGGCACCCGGTGTTCCGGAAAACACTCTCTATGATATTTCATCTTCTAAAATTAAAACAAACTAAGACACACATAGCCAGCTCTTCAATGAAAAATGAAATTTTGATTGCAAAGATACATATGATATTAATGCTACAAAATATAAGCAGCAAACTACAAGCACCATAATATTACACCAAACAAGTTTTACAATATTACAAAATACACATGATATTCAAGTTAACAAGTTCATCCTTTTTAGTTTTCCAAAAAACAAGCTAGCATCATATTTTTACATAGCCAATTTCATACTTATAATAGGATACTTTCTAACTTGATAGCAAAAACAACAATGCATTTCATTCTACCCACAAACATGTGTAGAGTATTGTAGTTATAAGGAAAAAAAAAAAAAAGATAGTATATACGTATAAGAAAAAAAAAGATAATATTGTTGTTAACCTTATTAAATCATTAATCATTTATAATGCATAGTTGTTAGTTAATTAGTATGTACTAATTATTACATAATAATTAGGAAAATTAAATGTAATTAACAATAATTTGTAATTAGTGTATAATAATAATAAAAACTAAGGGTGTGTTTGGTTCGCACATGCGAATCGGAATCGGTATGGGTATCAAATACTTGGTAAAGGTAATGGGTTTTGGTGAAAGTATTTTGCATTTTTGGTAGTAGAGTGGAATGGAAATGATTATTAATAGTTGGGGAAGAAATGATGAAAGGAAAATGAAATCCTTATTTAATAAGGGTATGAGTTTTTCAATTAATGGAGTATTCCAAACACATAGTAGTATTCTAAAAACCTATCAACCAAACAATAACAATCACTATGATACTCATACCTTATACCAAAACCCGTCAACCAAACACACCCTAAATGTTTAATTATTAGGAATCATAAAAGTAATGAAATTAGTAATAATTACATAATAACTACAATTTTTTGTACTTATTACGTCAAAATTTAAGAAATAAATAGAATAATAATATGCTTGCAAATAAAAGAGAGTGATAAATTGGTGTGTAGGGACATCCGTTTAAATTGTCAGGTGCCATAGAGAATAAGGCTTTCTTAACTCATCAGGCTCGATTGTGCGAAGTAAGAAGTCGTTTATCACTTGAGAAATGCAAGTAGGGACATCCGACAAGATATCACGGTCTCCACTAGAGGATTGGAAAATATCTGTATAATACTTCATAATCTTAGCATTCATATTTTCACCTTGGAACCAATCATCAGTTGGAGTTTTTAAACATTGCAAATAATTAGTCTTCCTTCTATAACTTGCAAAAGTGAAAATATTTAGTATTGAAATCCCCTTCCTTCATCCATAATTGTTTCGATCTTTTCCTTTAATACAATTCTTCTTGAGCAAGAAAATCACGTAACTCGACCTCTACCGCAACAAAACGAGCAACATCGTGCGGGTCACAACTGCTCTTTAAGGACTCAAGACACCCTCTCACACGTTGGATGCTCCAACTAAATTTTTTGAAATAGCCAGCTCCCCAACGCCAAAGATCCTATCCACAGCTAGATATACATTGCTGGAAATTAAGAACGGTTGACTGTCTCCATGATGCTTCGACCACCTACCTACAATAAGCGTCCAAAACCCACGTCGACTCAAATTTGAATTTCCTATTAGACGGTCGAGTCGTACTGCCATGCACCAACATAAATATGGCACTATGGTCCGAGGTGACTGCATGGAGGTTCAACACAATCGCAATCCTCAAACATTTCTCTCCATTCGAACGACACAACAACTCTATCCAACAGCTTCCCACCCAGTGATCCATACCTCTTCCACGCTCCCACGTAAAAGCATAGCCTCGCATACCCAAGTATGAAAGATCACACTCTTGAATCACTTGATTGAAACCCTGAATAAGTTTATCCGGGTGAGGAATAAGACCCCTCTTCTCATAGTGGCTCGTGATGTCATTAAAATCGCCGATCACAACCTAAGGAAGATTTGATCGGTCCTTAAGCTCTCTAAGCAGGTCCCAAGCTTGCTACCTACGTGATCTCTCCGGGAATCCGTAAAAACAGGTCAGACGCTAAGGTGGCTTATCTCCTATAGTAACAACCACGTCAATGTGGTTTCTAGAAAAACTCAACAATGAAGCCATGCAAGAAGCTTGCCACAAGAGTGCCAACCCTCCTCCGAAACCCACTTCGAGGCCCTCATAGCCCAAACGAACTTTCAACTATTCCAAACATGTAGATTGCAATTTAGTCTCCATAAGAAAAATAAGATTGGGTCGCTGGCTGGACACAAAGCCCAATAACTCCCGAACTGTTTGAGGGCCACCCAAATCCCGACAGTTCCAACTTAATATACTCATTTGGTAGGGTGGGTCTGGACCTCCGGACCTGCCAAATGCATGTTTTTTAGAACATCAACCATATTCACATCAACAACAATTAACTGTCCTGTCACCATATCGTCTTCACGACAGCGTTTAAGATCAATATGGATAACATTATCGTCCTCCACCGAATTAGGGTTGGAGGTGGATGTCATGGGGGTAGTCGGAACACAAACGAGAGTGGCAGGAAGATCCGAAAGGAGCCATTGAGCACCCACCTGTTTAGATTGCCTCCTAAAGGCCGCTCTCATTTCCGGACCATACGGGTAACCTTTGGTTCAAGACCTTCCAAATAAACTTTGCGACAGAACTTATCCGAATGCCCCAACAATCCACATCAGAGGAAGAAAGTATTCAGACATTCAAGTGAAAATAATCCATCCCTCATGAGTGCAGAGTATTCAGACATTCATCTTAAAATTGAAAAATGAATGCAAAAAATAAGTGCATAAATATGTTTTTTTAATTGACAAAAAAAATACAAAGAATGGAAAAAAAAAAAAAAAAAAACTGACGTAAACGCGTTCCTTTTTTTTTTTATTTTATTTTAAATTGTAGATTGTAGATTTATCTTTTTCTCAAATCATCCCGAACTGGTACTGTATATAATCTCCCGTTCGAAGCCCAATTCATCTTTCTCGCCTCGCCATTTGGGAACATAATCCGCTGATAGAGAACACAGCTAGGGCTTGAACTCCATAACTGAGATACCCTAATGGAAGAAGCGATAGCAGAGAAGAAAGAAACTGAGAGCAGAACCGTCGACAACACTCAGCCGCCGACCTCTCTGACGGAGAGCGAAGCCGAAGATCGCGAGCGCATCGCCCAAGATCTCAAAGCCGGCCTTCATCCTCTCAAGGTCCTCATCTTCTTTCTTAAATCCTCCTATGCTCTTCTGCGTTTCATTTTGTCTGTGAACATTTCGATTTTGGTTCCAATAGATTGTCATTACGACGTTTCCGAACAGAATCTGTAGTATCGGTATCGCGTCTTTCTTGTTTACGGAAAATTTGTTTCTAACGCAAATCCTCAGAACTAGATACTATTTTGGATTAGTATGATTTCGTTGAACTTTTGTTGTGAGACCGCGGTATTATTAGGGTTAGATAGATACAGACTTAGTTAACTTATAGTTATTGTTAATTGAGTGAAATGAACATCATAGTGCTGTTGTTTTGGCTTGATAATGTAAAATAGTGGAGAACACGAAGAGCTATTGGGTATTCTGTTAGGGTTATATAGCTACTGTTATAGAAATCTGGCTACCTGGTTGTCTTGATTTTTAATAAGTTGATGTTCCTTAACTGGTCAAAGGCATGGAATTGTGAATAGAACATTGACTTGTATACTTTTTTTTTACAGGAATACAGAATTTAATGATGTGCCTTAGTTCTTGGAGCTATAGTGAATAGGTTAGGGGTGATTATGAGCAGTGAATGAACTTTCATGTCCTTTTAAAGAGTTAAAGAAGTATGGCCTTGTATTTTTTAATCCAACCGAAATGACATAGTTCCAAATTTTAAAAGAAAATTGCATCTACCTTTTATAATCTTTTATGTCTGTGATTGCTGATTGCATTTAATAATTATCTTTTGTGTCCTTATAGCCATTGTATTTCCTCTAGGCTTATTGTTGTTCATCTTGCTTTCATTGGTTGTCCAGAACAAATATGTGTTTTGGTATACTCGCCGGACTCCAGGAGTTCGCACACAAACATCATATGAGGATAACATAAAGAAAATAATGGATTTCAGTACAGTAAGTCATTTCATTTGTTGTCATTTTCTTGCTGAATATGTTATCTTGATTGCTCTGATGAATCAATAATGAGTTCACACTTGAAAAAAAAAAAAAAATGGAAAAGAGGAACATAAGATTTTACAGTCCAAGTTGGGCCCTTTATTTGTGTTAACTGATTTTTTGCTGATAGGTTGAAGGTTTTTGGGTCTGCTACTGCCATTTGGCGCGTCCCTCAACATTGCCATGCCCAACTGATTTGCATCTTTTCAAGGAGGGAATTCGTCCTTTGTGGGAGGTAAACCTTTGATGCACCTGTTGGTCATTATTTTCCTTTAGTGTTCTTGTAATGCACCGTTACAGTTTCTTCTTATTGATGATTGTAAATATCATATTTATGTAGGATGCTGCCAATTGTAATGGTGGGAAGTGGATAATTCGATTCAAAAAAGCTGTATCTGGCCGCTTTTGGGAGGACTTGGTAAGGGATAGTCATATTTTAGACTGTATTTTACAGTAAAATTTTTTTTCTGATGTTGCTAATGCATGCACCATTTAGTTGTATGATTTTCTTGCAAACCCGTAAGAAGATTAGTGACCCTAGCTCTTTGGAATTCTATGAAGGTTCTGGCGTTGGTGGGTGATCAACTTGATTATGGTGACAACATATGTGGTGCAGTCCTAAGCATTCGGTTCAATGAGGATATTTTAAGTGTGTGGAACCGCAATGCATCAGACCATCAGGTTTATTTGCTCGTCACTTTCAGTTCAGTCAATACCATTTACTCATACAGCTCAAGTATCTTAATGTGTTGGTGTTACTTTGTATTCCCCAGGCTGTAATGGCACTGAGAGACTCAATCAAGCGGCACTTGAAGCTACCTAGTGGCTATGTCATGGAATACAAGCCTCACGACGCATCTCTGCGTGACAACTCATCATATCGGAACACTTGGTTGAGAGGCTAAAACTACTTGTTTCTCTCCTGAAATGCAGAACTGGGACTTAAACGTGATGATTTTATTGGTCTGTGTACGGATCATGACCATAAACAACCATGGAGATCTTATTTCTTCAGAGAAAAGGGTGAAAGTAAAAGGACACTTTGGTGCCTTGTTTCAAAATTCCATGTATTAAAACACACTTATCTCTAAACCTCTATCCGATATGATAAAATTTTAGTGTTGGGATCAATCTTTTCTAAGCTTCTTTTGTGTCTGTCATTTTAGATATAAGTTTTTGTGCACTGCATAATATTCCATGCCATATTTCATCCAAGGAGAACTTTATTTCTCGACTACTAAAATCAAACAACAATTCGGATGAGATGAAATCCTGTATACTTTAGAAATAACTTTTCATTCCCGTGTTACTATGATAATCATTTGGTACAGGAAAAGAAAAAAAACAGTACATTGTAACTTGCAATACTGTTCTTCAGCAGGAAAAGCAACCGAAATCTCTAAACAGATGACTGAAGCCCAATAATCCCTGTCAGATAAGGGTGCATGTGTTAACAACGAATTTGAATATTCGAGTCGAATAATATAGTTGAACCAAATCCGAGTAAAGTTTGAGATTCGAATATTTAATGAATATGAATAATTCTCAATATTCGACTCGATTCAATTAGTTTACAACCCTAAATAACAGTAGATGGAAAAAGAAGGGGATGAGATTACCACAGCCAACTCTTGCACCTGCATTCCCAGTTGTCTTACTAAGCTCATGCCCACCTGAAGAAAAGCAGCTGCTGTAATTAGTATGTTCCAAGAAAGGATAATATTTCAACACCATTTTTTTCGAATGCAACTATGCAAGCTCTATGCAATTCTAGAGACCTTCAAAGAGGCATTCGTCCACAGGTCTACAACAACTTTCTTAGACGACACTCCAATGAAGAGATATAACAGATGCATAGTACGCGTATTTACTAATTCATACAATGGTGTTCACCCAAACCGGACATAGATGCATTGCAAATTGATATTAATTCAGAGAAGCAACATTGATTCAGGTTAATTCTTTAGTGAAATATAAAGGTAAAATGTAAGAACAAATACAACTCCAAGTAAAGAAACCACTGAAAACATGCATATCAAGCACATTCAAGAACTATACCTCTTCCTAGATCATCAGGATCAGCGTGAACGACTACTGCTCTTCCCAAAATAGAGTTTGCACCCGTTAGAGGAATCTATAAATTGAAAACAAAGGTAGATGCTATGTTTTTATGCAGCATTCCAATTCCATATAAAAAAATCCACTATCTCTCTAGCAAGTAGGGTGAAAATGAAGGCAACTACTAAATTCTCATACTCTCATGAACCAAGATGCTAATGCAAACTTTATCCTCTTACCTGCATATCCAGAACCGAAACCTCAGCAACCCCTGCAATGCCAAGAAAGCATAGTAAATTCACTAGAGAAACAATTGATCCAATCCACTTTCAAAATCACATCAATCAAACTATCGAAGTATAGAACCATTAGAATTTCAGAACAATCAATCTCAAGATACCATCAGGGCCAGCAACAATGTTGCCTAAATCACCAGCATGCCGCTCTTCATGATTGGGAGCTCCATGATCCTTCTTATAGGGATTAAAGTGAGGTCCTGAACATCCACAAAAGAATGCATATATCCATCAATCCTACCAATTCAATAACCTAGTTTTCACTAAACACTTGCATAAACATATGCAACTAAAATTGAAAGCAAATGAACTACTTTGTAGTATGTTCACAAGTATACTCCAAACATCTAAACAGAATCTATTGAGCAAAAGAAAAATTGACAATTGAGACAACCCCAACTAAGTTTGTCAGGCTGTTAGACTTAGTATCAAGATTACAAGATCGACTCCCAGTGAGAGTGTCTTCTTGGTTTGAGCAAGATTACATGTTCGACTCCCCGTAAAAGCAACCTATTGACCTTCTTGATTTGAGCAAGGTAAGATACGGACAACTTAGGTTGATTTACTTCTTTGTTGTCCTTTGTCGGCTAAAGTCACAAAATTGGGTTACCCAATGCAAACGCGGGTTTCCCTAGTCACTCACTCAAAGAAAATTTGACAATCAAATGGTGAAAGGTAAGAGATTGTGGTGAAAGGTAAGAGATTGGGGTGAAATTTCTTCAAGAAACTAGTTTTACAAAAAGGGAAATTGGGTGAACACTGACCAGTGGAATTGCAGCCGTTGGTGGTGTCACCGAAAGAATGAATATGGAAGCCGTGAAGCCCCGGAGTGAGCCCTGATATTTTTCCTCTCACGTAGGTTGCCCCTGTTACACACACCCAACAAGAACATAATAACTGAATTTAAGGGCAATAACATCAGAGACCCGACAGTACGAGCGTGATAGAACCGTGGAGAAAACACACCATCGGATTGCTGGATGAATTGTAGAGAGCCTTTGACGTTATGGTCGCCGGAGATGATAGCCACCGCTTTCAGGCCGCCCATTGCCACCACCTTTCTCCGCCTTGCACTTCGTTTTCACCGCAATAGAAGCTAATAGAGCCCAGTAATAATCTAATAGAGCCCAAATGCCATAGCCACTGGGTCCTTATCCATTTACACAATGAATAGCAGGTACTCGGGTACGAAACGTAAAATTTGACTTGGCATATGCTCCATTCCTTATACTAACATTACGATATATTGTGTCTAGACACATGTCTCGAACATAACTATATTTTATTTTGTCTAGAATTATGTGCTTTGGGGGAAGACTTCTTCTCGGTTCGCCAATAAAAAGGGAGGGGAGGGGGGGGGGGGGG
>NC_044916.1:11814549-11903684 GCF_003576645.1 Ipomoea triloba | reverse complement strand
TTTTTTTTTTTTTTTTTTTTTCAATTAAAAAGACTTGATGCTTTTGTCATCAAAATTCAAAACATTACTCTATTCTTAGTCATTAATTTTGCATGAAGAAAATGCATTGCCGTAACAAAGGGGAGATTGTTAATAAAATGATTGCTTATGAAAAAAGGAATTATAAAAAGAATCAACTTTTGACCCTCTGTGTTGTTTAGCTTTATGGAACAATGTAGTTGTTCAAGATTAAATTTAGTCATTGTACTTCGATATATTTTCATGCATTACTCAAACATTATCATGACACCAATCATTTCTTCATTAATACATGGTTGTGCTTCTTAGCCACAAGGAGTGCTAAAATCATCTCAGAATGCTTCTCATAATTTGTTGCCATGTACTGCTGCTGGAATACAAGGTTACTCGCATTAAAAGTAGACATTGTATTTTCAAATAAGTATTTCTCTAAATTTTCCTGATATGGATTAATCTCACATGTATTCAACTGTATACCAATATATGTAAAGTATGGAGTAGAGGGAAGAATTTAGCCCCAAGAAACCATCTCATTCATCCTCTTCAATTCCTCCAAATATTCAAGAGACTAGAGAGATCTAGGGTGCTTTTTAGAGAGAAGTCGAGAGCAGGCCAAAAGTCCTTTACATGTAGGACTAGGGTCCTTTATATAGGCCCTAAAGTTGACCCGTTGACTTTGACCTTAACCCGAACCGTTTGACCTCGACACGACTATAAAACGAGAGCGTGACCGTATAGGGGGGTAGGACCGGGGTATATTCCTTATCACTTCCTATTTGTAGAGTTGTAATTGCAAGACTATTTTATGTAGAGTTGAATTACAGTAAATTACTGACTTATAATCTTAAAGTTGGAGATTAAATTAGTCAAATTGTGCCAATAGATGACTACGGGTTGAAATGGTCATTCAGGGATTTCTATAACGCAATGGGGACTTTTTCAATCAAATACTCATTTTTAAGATCGTGGTTCAAGTGGTGACGTATAAAAATGAGAGCTTGTGCCTTCAAGGCATCGGTGCTTACATGATTTGGGAGGATTAAAAAAAGGATTTACATTTACAAACTCATGTATTTTTACCCAAATTCTTAACCATGACTTGATGAGAGGTTCATTTACTCACACATAGGTAACAAGCATGAAGTATTATCACTCTAATTATCATAAACACACATATACAAATAATAAAATAAAATAAAAAGGGGAAAATACTCATTTTGCAGAAACAAGGATGAGAGATTCCAATTCATACTCGAAGGCATCTATATAAATGATCACTATGCACAAACAAAGTTATTGATTCTAGAATAAAATGCACAAGACAAGATACTAAGCATACCGTTCACCGGAAATTACGATAGAGACTCGTGTTGATAACATGTTGTAATTTGGCCTTTCGTTTGCCCGGTCTACTGGGATTTTGTACGGTAACGTGTTGATTGTACATATGAAAAAGATTGTACATATTATTGGTGATTTTAAAAAATGTAACATTCATTTTACAACTATAATTGTATAGTAATAAAAATATAAAATATATCCAATTGATCCACCTACCATATTTTGAAATGCACCTCAATATATTTTCAAAATTAGTTGATTGTTTCATAAGAATTGCTTACCTGGAACTCCATAAAAATCATTTATTTTATAACTATAATTGTATATTAATAAAATATATCCAATTGATTCACCTACCATATTTTGAAATATACCTAGATTTTATTTTATTTTTATTTTTATTTCCAAATCAAGTCCCTTTCATTTGCTATTTATACTCTGTCAAGAGTCTCCCATGGATTAATCACCGAAATCTTATACATAGAATTATCAATAGTATATTTGAATCTTTTCTTTCTCTTATATCATACAAGTTCGTAGTACTCCACAAGCCATGGAAATAGTTTCTCCAAAAATTATTTTATTTCTTGTTCTCATAATTTTTGTGGACGGTTAGATTCTTTCTCTTTCACCCACTTTCTCCACTTGAACATCTTGTTGCTTTTGCATATAAATATATGATTTGAACTAGAAATGCGATTTGTTTTGATTATTTTCTATCAGAGATTTGGTTGAAATTAAATGTGGCGAAAATTAAAGGGTTTGTACCAAATGTGGATATGACACATTCACCATGGAACCAAAAATGGAAAATAACTTTAAAGTGTTATTATTATTATTATTATTATTATTATTATTATTATTATTATTATTATTATTATTATTATTTCATCTTAAACTAATGTCTACCAGATAATTCAAAATATATATTCGAAAAAAATCTCCCAATTTTTAACTTTTATTGCTCATTATGTGATGTGGTCCCGTCTTTTAGTTTGGACAAATGTGATTCTTTAATCTTTCAAACCGTTTGCAAATTAATATGCGATGATTATTTGATTGTATATAAATAGGGCTTTCAAGCATGGAGGTGGAAGCAATTATTCCTCATAAACAGTGCAAGACTACTGCGGATTGCAAGAACTTCTGTGATGTTGGAGTTGTAAGGTGTGTTGAAGGCGCCTGTGTATGCTTCGCTGATGACAAAAAATCATTTGATAATGTAATATTGCATGCATAATCAAAAGGGATAAATTTATTTATTTTCTGGGGAAGTATTTATATAAAAAATAAAGCATACCTATAGTTGTAATTTTGGAGAATGAACTATGAGTCAATCATGCGATTAATCTAAGTAATAGTGTATTGCTATTTTTTTAAATATTTATTTTATATCATTTGATTAACTTGATTATTTGGTCAATCATATTGAAAAAAGGGTATATTTTACCATAAAATTATATTGTTGAAAACATAATATTACTGTATAAATATTCTATCATTCTACCAACACCATTATATGTAGTTTGTGAATTATTACAAAGAAATAGAATTCACCTAGTATAATACCATTCGGATTTCAGAACACTAAATCTCAACATTCCATCAACGCCAGCAACATTGTTGCCAAAATCACTAACATACGCTCTTCTTGATTCAGAGCTCCATGATCCTTCTTAAAGGGATTAAAGTGACGTCCTGAACATCCACAAAAGAATACATATATCCCTCAACCCTACAAATTCAATAACCTAGATTTCACTAAACACTTGCAAAAACATCTTAAACTAAAAGTGAAAGGAAATGAACTACTTTGTAGTATGGATTATGGACACAAGTTGACAAGTATACTTCAAACATCTACACAAAATCTGATGAGCAAAAGAAAATTTTACAATCTAGACAATCCCGACCATGTTTGTCAGACTGTTAACTTAATAACCACAAGATTACAAATTAAATTCGACTTCCAGTGTAGCTTATTGAAATTTTTTGTTTGCGGAGCAGGTCAACTAAAGGTAATTTAAGTTGATTTACTTTCTTGTGATCCTTTGCCGACAAAACAGGACTATCTAATGCATACCCTGTTGGAAATTTATAGATAAAATAAGGCTCATGACATAAAAATGTGTGATCTAATTTTTATGTGATTATTTGAAGTTGTGAAGTATATATAATCACATGTAATATTAGATGTTGAATAAGAATTTTATCGTGATTTAATTACTTATGATGAGTTTTTAAATTTAATTAGTCCTTAATTAAATTTGGTAAAGTCCAAAATTTATTTCTTTTGGGATGAAAATTATGACTAATAGTGTCATAATGATATTGTGTCCGAATTGGATAAAATATGTAACAAGCTAAAGGAAGTGTAGTGATATTCATGTAATTTGCAACTGTAGGAGCAGACATATGTTGACACAGTTGGTTGACTACAAAGGATAGATCCTGGCGGGTGACAGTCAAGTATTGTAGTGCCCCTGCCAAACTCCTATATTGGGTAGGATATGTTGGAAAAAATATTGCTAATATCTGTAATACAAAAGAGATACAATATAATACAGAAGAACAAGGAAACAAAACCGGATCATCTTGTATCTTCAGGCGTGTAATCACTTTCCTATAAGCTTTAAATCTCCCTTAGAAAAGCAACAGGGTTCCAGATTTAATCTTATGGGATACAAGAAGATGAATGAAATTCTTAAGTTGCTTCAATTAAGAATTTCCTGGAGAATTGTAGGACTGTGAAATATCAAGGTTTCATGCATATTGAATTGCATCGCATGATTTCATCAGATGTATCTCCTTTAGATTTTATAGAAATAAAATCTGACTGTTAGAAGAGGTTACTGGAAGTTTATAGCAGTTACAAAACCAACTTACAAAGATATATATCAACATAACTTATTTTTGGGATTAGTTTTACGTAATATTCCGTTTCTTAAGCACGCAATATAATTGGAGCAATTATATCCACAATTTTAATATTTCAAATCCATGCATGTGAACATGCAACTTAGGAAATATTAAAATCACATGCATAGTAACTGCCATGCTAAAGGAAAGCATTTACGTAAAAGACAAAGAGGAAAGGTTCAAGCTTAGAGAGGAATCTTCCCTTAACTTCCGAGAGATACGAGACATAAAACTTATGTCATGCGAGAGATGTTTTCTTTGCCAATGACCTCTCGAGAGGTGCATGAAGTTCGAGAGATAAATGATGCCTTCGAGAGATAAAGCCAACTTCCATTCGAGAGGTTATGCATAGTATGTTCGAGACATAACTCCTACGAGACAGATTTCGCGAACCGACCCCACGCGGACCTCTCGAACACCTCTCGAGTATCCCAAAATCATCTCTACCAAACTCAACAATATTCACTACCCCAAAACTCCAAATATTATTTGAGTAAACATGGTAGACATCTGAACCATTAATCTCCATTACTACACAAATATCCACAGGATATTCATACAAGTCTACACTAAAAGGAATATATTTGGAAATAGAAATAGGAGTAGGTAATGCTTTGCATTTTGCCATTCCAGCACGTTCAAAATATCAGTCATATATCTCTTTTGTGAAAGTAGTATCCCATCATCATATTTAACTCTCTCAATACCAAGAAAGAAACTAGGTTCACCAAGATCCCTAATCTTAAAAGCAACAGACGACTTTGATAATAAATAAGTTACAAGATCTGAATATCTCCCCATCACAAGTATGTCATCAACATAGACTAAGAGGTACACGTAAGCAGAATCTTGTGAGTAATAAAACAGAGACACATCTGTTTTGGATGCTTGAAAACCAACAGAAAGTAAAAAGGAGTTTAGACGATTAAACCAAGCTCTAGGAGCCTGTTTTAAGTCATACAACGAACATTTAAGCAAGCAAACATGAGTTGGATATTGAGCAAAAATATAACTAGAGGGTTGCTTCATATACACAGTCTCGAACATATTTCCATTTAGAAAGGCTTTATGGACATCAAGTTGTCTAACAACCCAACCAAAGGATATAGATAAAGACAATAACAATATGACAATAGTGGGTTTAACCACATGGCTGAATGTATTAAAGAAGTCCTGACCTGGAACCTAATTAAAACCTTTCGCTACTAACCTGGCCTTGTGTCTCTCATTTATACCATCAGTATTTCATTTTGTGTGAAAGACTCATTCGCATCTAATGACATTCATATTGGATCTATAAGGAACAAGACACCTTGTTTGATTTTGAAGAAGAGCATTGATTTCTTGATCCATTGCCTCACGCCATTCAGCGTGCTTAACTGCTTGAGTGTACCAAGTGGGTTAAGTGGGATAAACCTGAGCAGTTAGAGCTGTATAGGGAGCCTGAGATTGGCTTTGAGAAGACATGGAGTGAGTGCGAGCTAATGGCCGGACAGATCTGCCACATGGGCGGCCATGTGAGCGAGGAGCAGCTGGGGGAGGTACGGATGCTGATGGTGTGGCAGGAATGTTTGACTTCATCACAAATTCGACCCATGGTGTATCACAAATGTGGGACACCAACTGCAAAGGAGATTTAGTAGCAAAGGAAAAAACCCCTTTATCAAATATGACATGCCTGCATACTTAGATTTTATTAGTCTATAAGTCAATGCACCTATACCCCCTAAAAGAGTTTGGGTAGCATAGAAAGAAACAAGGAGAGGACGTATAGTCCATTTTCTAACGATTATAGGGCCTTAAGTGAGGATAACACATATAACCAAAGACACGAAGAAAGGAATAGGAAGGAGGGGATTTATGCAGCATAAGATGAGGGCTGGAGTTATTTAACACAGATGATGAAATTTTATTGATTAAATATACAGTAGTCTCAAACGCATAATTCTAAAAATGAGAGCTTGTGCCTTCAAGGCATTGGTGCTCCGTGACTTAGCAACAAAAAGCTTGTGCCTTAAAAATTAGATCCTTTGCCGACAAAACAAGACTATCTAATGCACACCCTGTTGGAAATTTATAGATAAAATAAGGCGTATGACATAAAAATGTGTGATCTAATTTTTATGTGATTATTTGAAGTTGTGAAGTATATATAACACATGTAATATTAGATGTTGATCGGGATGGAGAACACGAACAAACCTTGATGGAGGAGATGACACGAACCTTTTGCTCGGTCCCCACAGACGGCGCCATTGATATGGATTAATCTCCCATGTATTCAACTGTATACCAATAAATGTAAAGTATGGAGTAGAGGGAAGAATTTAGCCCCAAGAAACCATCTCATTCATCCTCTTCAATTCCTCTAAATATTCAAAAGACTAGAGAGCATTATCTAGGGTGCTTTTTAGAGAGAAGTCGAGAGTAGGCCAAAAGTCCTTTACATGTAGGACTAGGGTCCTTTATATAGGCCCTAAAGTTGACCCGCTGACTTTGACCTTAACCCGAACCATTTGACCTCGACCCGACTATAAAACGAGAGCGTGACCGTATAGGGGGTAGGACCGGGGTATATTCCCTATCACTTCCTATTTGTAGAGTTGTAATTGCAAGACTATTTTATGTAGAGCTGAATTACAGTCAATTACTGACTTATAATCTTAAAATTGGAGATTAAATCAGTCAAATTGTGCCAATAGATGACTACGGGTTGAAATGGTCATTCAGGGATTTCTATAATGCAATGGGGACTTTTTCAATCAAATACTCATTTTTAAGATCGTGGTTCAAGTGGTGACGTATAAAAATGAGAGCTTGTGCCTTCAAGGCATCGGTGCTTCCTGACTTAGCAACAAAAAGCTTGGCTCAATTCTTTAGATACACAATATATTTCAATATACAGAGCTCAAGCTAAATAATTGCTTCCTTCATAAGTGAGCTCAATAAATTCACATTTGGCAATGGAAGACATGATCTACAAGATCATCATTTTTATGCAACTTTACGAAGTAGTGTGTGACAACATTGGGAAAACCCACTATTTTGAATACATGTTCAAACAATGGATGAAGAAACACCTTTTTACATAAATATGCATATATGTATCTTAGCATTATAATGCAAACATAATAAGAATCTATTATGCACTCGATATCCAACGTCATAGAACATACATGGATACATATACATACAATTTGACATATAATCACATGTATTTACCATTTCAAAGCACTATGGTTCATGTAGAACCTAATTCATATACATGATTTGGGAGGATTAAAAAAAAGGATTTACATTTACAAACTCATGTATGTACCAAAATTCTTAACCATGACTTGATGAGAGGTTCATTTACTCACACGTAGTTAACAAGCATGAAGTATTATCACTCTAATTATCATAAACACACATATACAAATAATAAAATAAAATCAAAAGGGGAAAATACTCATTTTGCAGAAACAAGGATGGGAGATTCCAATTCATACTCGAAGGCATCTATATAAATGATCACTATGCACAAACAAAGTTATTGATTCTAGAATAAAATGCACAAGACAAGATACTAAGCATACCGTTCACCGGAAATTACGATAGAGACTCGTGTTGATAACATGTTGTAATTTGGCCTTTCGTTAGCCCGGTCTACTGGGATTTTGTACGGTAACGTGTTGATTGTACATATGAAAAAGATTGTACATATTATTGGTCATTTTAAAAAATGGGTTAATTGTTGGATAAGAATTGCTTACCTAGAAATCCATAAAAACATTCATTTTACAACTATAATTGTATAGTAATAAAAATATAAAATATATCCAATTGATCCACCTACCATATTTTGAAATGCACCTCAATATATTTTCAAAATTAGTTGATTGTTTCATAAGAATTGCTTACCTGGAACTCCATAAAAATAATTTATTTTATAACTATAATTGTATATTAATAAAATATATCCAATTGATTCACCTACCATATTTTGAAATATACCTAGATTTTATTTTATTTTTATTTTTATTTCCAAATCAAGTCCCTTTCATTTGCTATTTATACTCTGTCAAGAGTCTCCCATGGATTAATCACCGAAATCTTATACATAGAATTATCAATAGTATATTTGAATCTTTTCTTTCTCTTATATCATACAAGTTCGTAGTACTCCACAAGCCATGGAAATAGTTTCTCCAAAAATTATTTTATTTCTTGTTCTCATAATTTTTGTGGACGGTTAGATTCTTTCTCTTTCACCCACTTTCTCCACTTGAACATCTTGTTGCTTTTGCATATAAATATATGATTTTGAACTAGAAATGCGATTTGTTTTGATTATTTTCTATCAGAGATTTGGTTGAAATTAAATGTGACGAAAATTAAAGGGTTTGTACCAAATGTGGATATGACACATTCACCATGGAACCAAAAATGGAAAATAACTTTAAAGTATTATTATTATTATTATTATTATTATTATTATTATTATTTCGTCTTAAACTAATGTCTACCAGATAATTCAAAATATATATTCGGAAAAAATCTTCCAATTTTTAACTTTTATTGCTCATTATGTGATGTGGTCCCGTCTTTTAGTTTGGACAAATGTGATTCTTTAATCTTTCAAACCGTTTGCAAATTAATATGCGATGATTATTTGATTGTATATAAATAGGGCTTTCAAGCATGGAGGTGGAAGCAATTATTCCTCATAAACAGTGCAAGACTACTGCGGATTGCAAGAACTTCTGTGATGTTGGAGTTGTAAGGTGTGTTGAAGGCGCCTGTGTATGCTTCGCTGATGACAAAAAATCATTTGATAATGTAATATTGCATGAATAATCAAAAGGGCTAAATTTATTTATTTTCTGGGGAAGTATTTATATAAGAAATAAAGCATACCTATAGTTGTAATTTTGGAGAATGAACTATGAGTCAATCATGCAATTAATCTAAGTAATAGTGTATTGCTATTTTTTTAAATATTTATTTAATATCATTTGATTAACTTGATTATTTGGTCAATCATATTGAAAAAAGGGTATATTTTACCATAAAATTATATTGTTGAAAACATAATAGTACTGTATAAATATTCTATCATTCTACCAACACCATTATATGTAGTTTGTGAATTATTACAAAGAAATAGAATTCACCTAGTATAATACCATTCGGATTTCAGAACACTAAATCTCAACATTCCATCAATGCCAGCAACATTGTTGCCAAAATCACTAACATCCACTCTTCCTGATTCAGAGCTCCATGATCCTTCTTAAAGGGATTAAAGTGACGTCCTGAACATCCACAAAAGAATACATATATCCCTCAACCTTACAAATTCAATAACCTAGATTTCACTAAACACTTGCAAAAACACCTGAAACTAAAAGTGAAAGGAAATGAACTACTTTGTAGTATGGAGTATGGACACAAGTTGACAAGTATACTTCAAACATCTACACAAAATCTGATGAGGAAAGAAAATTTTACAATCTAGACAATCTCGACAAAGTTTGTTAGACTGTTAACTTAATAACCACAAGATTACAAATTAAATTCGACTTCCAGTTAGAGTAGCTTATTGACATTTTTTGTTTGCAGAGCAGGTCAACTAAAGGTAATTTAAGTTGATTTACTTTCTTGTGATCCTTTGCCGACAAAACAGGACTATCTAATGCATACCCTGTTGGAAATTTATAGATAAAATAAGGCTCATGACATAAAAATGTGTGATCTAATTTTTATGTGATTATTTGAAGTTGTGAAGTATATATAATCACATGTAATATTAGATGTTGAATAAGAATTTTATCGTGATTTAATTACTTATGATGAGTTTTTAAATTTAATTAGTCCTTAATTAAATTTGGTAAAGTCCAAAATTTATTTCTTTTGGGATGAAAATTATGACTAATAGTGTCATAATGATATTGTGTCCGAATTGGATAAAATATGTAACAAGCTAAAGGAAGTGTTTTGATATTCATGTAATTTAAAACTGTAGGAGCAGACATATGTTAACACAGTTGGTTGACTACAAAGGATAGATCCTAGCGGGTGACAGTCAAGTATTGTAATGTCCCTGCCAAACTCCTATATTGGGTAGAATCCTCATACAAGTCCACACTAAAAGGAATAGATTTTGAAATAGAAATATGAGTAGATAGTGCTTTGCATTCTGCCATTCTAGCACGTTACAAAATATCAGTCATATATCTCTTTTGTGAAAGTAGTATCCATCATCATATTTAACTCTCTCAATACCAAGAAAGAAACTAGGTTCACCAAGATCCCTAATCTTAAAAGCAGCAGACAACTTTGATAATAAATGAGTTACAAGATCTGGATCACTCCCCATCACAAGTATGTCATCAACATAGACTAAGAGGTACACGTAAGCAGAATCTTGTGAGTAATAAAACAGAGACATATCTGTTTTGGATGCTTGAAAACCAACAGAAAGTAAAAAGGAGTTTAGACGATTAAACCAAGCTCTAGGAGCCTGTTTTAAGCCATATAACGAACGTTTAAGCAAGCAAACATGAGTGGGATATTGAGTATCAATATAACCAGAGGGTTGCTTCATATACACAATCTCGAACAGATTTCCATTTAAAAAGGCTTTATGGACATCAAGGTGTCTAACAACCCAACCAAAGGATATAGATAAAGACAATAATAATTTGACAATAGTGGGTTTGACCACAAAGCTGAATGTATCAAAGAAGTCCTGACCTGGAACCTGATTAAAACCTTTTGCTACTAACCTGGCCTTGTGTCTCTCAATTATACCATCAGCATTTCATTTTGTGTGAAAGACTCATTTGCATCTAATGACATTCATATTGGATCTATAAGGAACAAGACACCATGTTTGATTTTGAAGAAGAGCATTGAATTCTTGATCCATTTCCTCACGCTATTCGGTGTGCTTAACTACTTGAGTGTACCAAGTGGGTTTAGTGGGACGAACCTGAGCAGTTAGAGCTGTATAGGGAGCCTAAGATTAGCACCGAGTAGACATGGAGTGAGTGCGAGCTGATGGCCGGATAGATCTGCCACGTGGGCGACCATGTGAGAGAGGAGCAGCTGGGGGAAGTACGGATGCTGATGGTGTGGCAAGAATGTTAGTCTTCATCACAAATTCGACCCATGGTGTATCACAAATGTGCAACACCACCTACAAGGGAGATTTAGTAGCAAAGGGAAAAACCTCTTTATCAAATTTGACATGCCTGCATACATAGATTTTATTAGTCTAAAAGTCAATGCACCTATACCCCCTAAAAGAGTTTGGGTAGCCTCGAAAGAAACAAGGAGATGACCTATAGTCCATTTTCTGACGATTATAGGGCCTTAAGTGAGGATAACACAAATAACCAAAGACACGAAGAAAGGAATAGGAAGGACGGGATTTATGCAGCATAAGATGAGGGCTGGAGTTATTTAACACAGATGATGACATATTATTGATTAAATATACCGTAGTCTCAAACGCATAATTCTAAAACTTAGATGGAATAGAGGCATGAACCAGGAGTGCTAGACCAGTTTCAACTATATGCCTGTGTTTTCTTTCAACACAACCATTCTGTTCATGAGTATATTCACAAGATTGTGTATGATGGATCCCTAACTGAACAAAAGATTGATGTAGCTTTTTGTATTCACCTCCCAAATCAGACTGAATGGATTTTATTTTTCGATTAAAGGATCTCTCAACAAGGGTACGAAACCTATCAAAAACAACATAGAGATCAAATTTAAGTTTCATGGGAAAAAACCAAGTGTAGCGAGAGTAATCATCAACAAAAATGGCAAAATAACGATAGCCATTTGTAGGCAATAAAAGAGCTGGACCCAAATATCAGTGTATACTAAGTCAAGAACATTCAAACTAGATGACTTAACACGTGGTAAAGGAAACCGCATAGATTTTCCCAACTAACACGCATTACACAACCTAGAAGTATCATGGATATTATTCCTAGACCCACTAACCGAACATGACTGAAGAACGCGACTAAGGATATGATGATGAGGATGACCTAGTCGGTTACGCCAAACAGACGCAGAAGCACGAGCTAACAGAAAGGCAGAAGTAGAGGAAACTGGAATAGGAAGAGTATAGACCCTGCCCCCCAAGAGCTACTGCCCTGCAGAAGGATTTCCTTGATGGTGATATCCTTTACAACAAAAAAGGAAGGGTGAAACTCAAAAAACAATTTATTATTTGATGCGAACTTTTGAATAGACAATAAAGATGTTGACAAACCAGGAACATGGAGAATATTAGATAACTTAAGAGTACTAGATGGGGTATCAAAAGTAGCATGACCAACACAACTAATAGACATACCTATACCATCACCAACATGTAAAGTGTCATTACCAGTGTATTTCTCTGAGGTAGAAAGGGCAGCTATGTCCGGAGTTGCATGATGTGTAGCTCCAGTATCTGGTAACCAAGTCTGAGAATTTGATGAGGCACCGACCCAAACCATTCTGAAACAACAAATTAGTCCGAGGATGACGCCAAAAACAATTGGCTGCCATGTGACCAAAACTAGAACAAATGAGAGACAACTTTTCAAAGCGTAAAACATAATTGGCTGCTATGTGACAGAAATCATTACAAAGTTGGCACTGAACATCAAAGCGTCGAGAACAATTGGTGGACACATGATCAAAACTATAACAAACGAAACACGTTTTCTAAAGCGTAGAAAACAATTGGGTTCCACGTGGCCGAAGCGATCACAAAGTTGACACTGAACATTAAAGCCACGTCTGTCACGCTGCTGACCTCAATGCAGACTACCCCGGTTATGTGCAGAAGTTGGCTGATGTCGCCAATCTGCCATCAATTTTGAGTTGCTACTGCTGGATTATTTGTAAAGTCGACACCAACTCTCTCTGGTCCAAGTTTCCTCACTATTTGAGATTTCAATTTAACAAGATTGATTCGTGAATGCGGATGTGGTGGTTGCATCACTCTCTCTCTCTCTCTTTAATACCTAAAGTACATGCAAAATGCTAAAGAATAATTCAATAACAGTTTATGCGAGAATGATGGGTAATTAATGATGGGTGTAATTTTGGAGTTGAATTACACTTAGCCAAAATTTTCCAATACCTCATTTTTGATAACCAATACATGAAGCTGCGAAGGAGATCATATCAAATTTAAGAGGGTGATTTCATGAAGATTATTATCAAAGCTCAAACAAGAATCACGGGAAAATATTTTAGAATATCAACTTGCCAAGATCAAATCAAGATTGCAACAAAGTCAAGAATATCAAGCTCTGAAGGTAACAAAAGTTAAGAATATCAAGCTCTGAAGGCAACAAAGAAAAAAATTGGAGGCTACAAGTTTCAAGATTCAATCAAGCCGAATTAGAAGACTTTGTGAGCAATTTGCAGAGGTAATTTCTCAAAAATTACCAGAGGCATTAAATGTTGTAGATCAAGTGCAAGGCTATCAGATCAAGTTGGCATGGTCATCAGATCAAGTGAACATTCAAATTTTGAATTTTCACAACGGGCAAATAACTTTTCAAGTTATAAATAGCCCAAGAAGACTTGAAGACAAGTACGGTTTAGCACAGTTGCACAGAACAAGAACAAGGGATTAACTACAAAAATAGAAGTGCTTATATTGAGCTATAAATGAGAGAAAATCAAGTCTTAGAAAAGAAATTTTTATTTCTTGTAAAAACATCTCTACTGAGTGTAGAAAGAGGGAGAGTAGCAAGGAGTTGTGAAATCCTTGGTTGAGTGTAGCTGTGTGCGAGACACTCAGGGGAAAACTAAGTGTAGCTTTGTGCGAGACACTTGGTTGGTGTAGGAGTGTAGCTTTGTGCGAGACACTCGGAAGCTTAGCTTTGTGCGAGGAGCTCAGAGTTGAGTGTAGCTTTGTGCGAGACACTCGGAAAGTGCTTAGGTAGCACTAGTGTTTCACTATTTGTATCTGGGTGAACGAGATAGTGAAATTCCTCCTTGAGTGAAAGGAGAAGAGTGGACTAGGATGATTACACCATCTCTAAACAACTATAAATCTTTCTCTCTCTATTTACTTTACAACACTTTACATATTTTGCATATTTGACTCACTAACCCATTTCATACTATGTTGACTTATCTTTTTGGGTTTGTGTGTTCCCATGTTTGCATGTGACTCAAACTTTGCATACATATTATTTGAGTTGTTTTAACATATTCCATCGTGTTGCATGAGACATATCTTTTCATATTTACGTAGCTTTATTTTATAGCACTTTAACGTTCAATATTTTCGTTGTACATTTCAAGTTGAATTTATTCACTTGGAATTATTTTTATTAAAGTGTTATAATGTTTTAAATTGTTAGAAAAGTCTATTCACCCCCCCCCCCTTTCTAGACTTTTAATGGGTAATGTTTATCCAATGAATTTGAAAATTATCAAATTCAAAAGTTTTCAAATCTTGTTAACGCTGAGGCCAACTGTAAATAAGCCATACAATGCACGTTGCCTCTATTGAGGCTCGATCTCATGACTTCTTATATAATAAAATCACTACATGTCATCTGAGCACAAGGTGCTTAGCCTATGTACAATGCTTTAATTTGCCTATTGATAAGCCTTCGAGATACCCTTAAATCAAGTGCATATTAGGGTGTTTTGTTACGTTTATAACATCCTTACATGATGAATTATGGTCATAAATGCTTTAAATTCACTAACCAACACACAAAAGCTACTTTTAGCCTAAAGGAGGTGAAACAAGAGTCCCGGGAGCCAATAGGAGCGAAAGTTGAGCTCAAAGAACGAACCAGGCAAGATCTGAGCCCAGAGGGCCCAAGAGGATGGCCACACGCGTGTGAATATGCGTGGAAATAATCCAGTAGCCTCCCACGCACGCTCACACGCGTGTGAGCTGGCGTGGAGACTGCATTGCGCGGAAATTTTGCTAGGGTTGCTTTTCGGAGACTATTTAAACCCCTTTGATAGATTTTCAAAGAAGGTTCCCAGAAATTTAGAGAGACTTTTACTATTCCATTTTATTTTCATTTTTTAGATTAGTTTTAGGTAGATTTCCATTGTAGAAGACAACAAGCTTGGATTGAAGGATTACTTCATTCTAGGTGATCTCTATTTCATTCCTATTATATTTTGTTATCTTGTTCTTGGATTAAATTAGCTTTTATCTTGAATTTCATATCATGTGTGGCTAGTTTAATCTAGGGATTTGGATTGTGTGAAGATATGTTGCTAGTGTGTTGATCATATATCTATATCTTGGATCTAAATGCTTAGATTGTTGGATTATCTTGCTATTCTTGTCTATTTGTTGTTGTTTTGATGAGATCTTGTTTGGATTTGGCCAATCTAGATGAGAGATTGAGCTCTTGACTCTTTCATGTCTTTGATTAGAGTTAGGATTTGAAGCTTTGAAACAATCATAGTTCCTATGGATTTATTAAGAATAGTAGGATAGTGTGTAGCTCAAGTGTTTGATAAAATTCCTCTTAGAGCTTTGGATGCTTGAAGGCACTCCTAAGCCAAAGAAGCCTTAGTACACAAAGGTGGAAAAGGACTAAGAACACACACTCTTGAGTAGCCAACATCCTAGTATTGTTTATCCATTACCTTAGACACACCAAGATGAAACATAGATGAACACTATCCAATCCCTACCCCCTTTTACATACTTTCAAACTCTCTTACTTTATTACTTTCTTGCACTCAAACCAAACTTTATGAACTCCTTTCACTCACGATTCACCATTCACCACACTCAAATCACTTGCAAGACTCACTCAAGTAAACACCCGAACGTTTGACACACCTCCCGTCCCTCCTTCGAGACCGACACTCGGGGAGTCACTGACTTTCCGTTTTAACACAAAATATCTTTTGACGATTCAACCCCTACACAATACTGCAGACCCGTCACCTATAAATTCAAAAGTTTTCAAATCCTCTTGTTCACTTTCTTCCCAATCTTCTTGTTCACTTCTTATCAGCTAGGTTTGTTAAATAGAGCGCTATCAATTTTACCTAAAAATTAAAATGTTACGCTAAAAAAATAAAAAGTTTCTCATCATAATATGTCGCTCTACATATTTCCAATTGTTTGTAATTTATGGAATTAATAAACAATTAATTGTTTATAATATATTGTACTTTTCTTTTCCAAAATATTTATTTTTCAATTTCAAAATGTGCATTTTTGTAATTCTTATTATACACTCAAGGCTCAACCAGGCAAACCCTCAAACGATCAGACCGGGAGATAACTAATGAATTTAATCACACTCGACCGGGCAAAATCGTGCAGGTAGGGCTGGGGTAACTCAACCGGACAAAACCTCAAACGATAAGGTCGAGATATTATATGTGAATTTAATCACACTGAATAGGGTAAGATCGTGCAGGTAGGGTCAGGATAACTCAACCGGGCAAAACCTCAAACGGCAAGGCAAGGAGATACAAGTAAATTTAATCACACTCGACCGGGTAAGATCATGTAGGTAGGGCCAAGATAACTCAACTGGGAAAAACCTCAAGCAATAAGGCTGGGAGAAAATCTTTTCATGTTCTTGCTTGGCCGACTGACTAGTTTTTTTTTTTTTTATAAGATGAATTAGTCGAGAACACTTTACAATGTGATCTCAAAAAGGATTTCTATTCAACTATTCCAATTACAAGTAACATACTATTGACCCTACACTACTTGTAGAATTTCATGAGGTGCTCGGAGTTCTACACTCGATCAGAGTTTCTAGTTTATAGGTGCCGGGTTGAATGATTGTTAAGACTCTGTAGGGTCCTAACCATTTCTTAACAAACTTTCCATGATCGGTCGGTCTAATGGTCTCTCTCATCGAAGCACTAAGTCACCGACTTGGAAATAACGTGGTTTCACTCGACCGACATGGTAGGTCTTGGTGGCCTTCTAATACTCGATCATTTTCTGGGCCGCCATATCTCTCTTCTTATCTATGAAGTTGAGTTATACGCCTTGCAACTCATCATTTTCCTCTTATTTATTATTTCTCTCTCGAGCTATTTGACCGTTCATAGAGTTTACTGTCTACCAACTTGAAACATGGTGCTCTCAATCTGACCTTCTTAGCCCAGGTGGTGTCATCTGGTAGGGTGCCATTGGCTATGTAGTTTTTTAATTCGTACATCTAATCTAACTCGCTTATCTCAACCGGTCAAACCTCAATGACATCAATGCTCGGCGTCCCGACTTCTTCGACCCGAGCGATTTTGGGCATATACTCGGGAGCTTCCTGGGTTAATTTGGAAAACATGTTGGCATCTATCTTCTTCGATTTTGGCACTTGAATCAACTCGTACTTGTCAAATTGCTATAGCAATTTAAGCGCAATGTCCTTGTAGCGTATCATTCAACCATCTTTTGCTTCAATCGTGTTGGAAAGCTGATTGATTATCAATCGGGAATATGACCGTACCGGTTAGCCTTCATCTGTCTTGCCAACCGTAGTCCGCCTATGAGCGCCTCATACTCTGTTTCGTTGTTAGTGGATCAAGATATGAAAGTCAGAGCTTGGTAAACTTTGAAACCTTACGGAGATGTGAGCACAATTCCTCCCCCACACCCCTTCTTGCTAGATGATCCGTCGATTGCAGCTTCCCACCATGGTTCCTCTAAGGCGATCGGTCGGTCAGGCTCCAAGTCTTGTGTAGTGCACTCAACGTTAAGTCGGCCAATGCTAGTCTCTTGATGGTGGGGTGCAGCTTGTATTCAATTGCAAATTGGATGAGCATCATGGCCCATTTGATTAATCGCCCTGACGAGGTTGGGTTTCTAAAGATCGTTTCGAGTGGTTGATTGGTCAGGACTACTACCAGATGAGTTTGAAACTAGGCTACGAGTTTCCTAGCGGTCACCCAAAGTGAAAATGTGGTATTCTCAAACTTTGTGTAGCGCAGATCCGATCATTAGAGAGCTTTGTTGACATAGTAGATCGACTTCTAGGCCTATTTGGTTTCTTCTCGAACAAGCATAGAGTTGACCGCCAGATCGGATATAACCATGTAAACAAACAAGGTCCCATCCTTTTCTTGTTTAGAAAGGACTGGTGCAGATCTCAAGGATGCCTTCAGGTCTTCGAAGGCTTATTGACAAGCTGGTGTCCATTCAAACCGGTTAGATTTCTTCAGTATCTGGAAGAAAGATAGATATTTTTCGGTTGACTTAGATAAGAAACGACCAAGTGCTGCTAGTCGACCAGTCAGTCGATGAATGTCCTTAACCGATCGAGGGGCTGCATCTCCATTATGGCTCTGACCTTCTTAGGGTTCGGATTGATTCAAGTGCAGATTGAATGTTTTCATCACTTTGAATGCTCAGGCTAGGTCAGTTAGGTGAGTTTCCTTCGAGCACCTCTTAACGAGCATGTGGTCAATGTGTGCTTCCATGGTCATCCCGAGCAATCCCTTAAATAGCGTTTTCACCATTCGCTGTAGGTAGCTCTAGAGTTCCATAGACCGAACGCCATCACCACGTAACAGAACACCCCGTTCGGGGTTCTGAAAGCGGTTTTCTCTTCATATTCTTTGCACATGAAAATCTGATGATACCCTTTGAAGGCATCCATGAAACTCAACAGCACACACCTAGCCGTTCCATCAACCATTTGGTCGGGGGATTTGATAGTAGGTATGGATCCTTCGAGTAGGCTTTATTCAGATCAGTATAGTCTACGCACATTCTCCATGTAGGGGGTTTCGATGCAAGGACTATGTTTTCCAACGACTCCGGGTAAAGGACTTCCCGGATGTGTCCCACCCCCAAAAGGGTGGCAGTTTCTTTCTTCACAAACTCTCTTCTCTCATTTGACAAGTGCCTCTTTTTCTACTTGACTGGCTTGGAACCCGACTGGATGGAGAACGGTGACATATGACATACTAGTCGACCCCTGACATGTTTTTCGGTCCCCAGCCAAGTGGAAATATTTTTGAACTTGCAACGGAATTGAATTACGTTGCCTATGTCGCGATGGAAAAGGCGACCGATTTTCTTCCGTCACGAAATTGCTACGGATATTGTGACGAACTTTTTTGGCATCGTGAAAGGAAATAATTTTTGGTTTGTTGAGTAAATATTGCAACGGAATTAACGACTGAATTTATATTATTCCGTCGCAATGTTTTTTATATTTTGTTATTCTTCTACCAGTAAATGCTGTCATTTTTAAATCAAATTACGTATGGAGGGGAGTGAGTTAGAGCCTTAGAGGCAACTGTTGAGTCTTTTTGCTTCAGTAGGTTGAGAAAGTAGCTATGAACAGATACTACATTGTAACAGAGTCAGTAGTATTAAAACAAATTAAAACCAAAACCCTAAGATGTCAAAGTTTATCAGCGCAGCCTAAGAGGCAAGAGCTCAGCAGCAAAGGTCCGTCATAGCCATCGCAGAACGCATCACAGCTTCGTCGCCGTCGCCGTCGCCATCACTTCGTCTGCGACTGCCTCCTCCGTCTATGACTAGGTTTTCTGTTCTTCAACTTTCTTTTCTCTGAGCGTGTAGTCTGTAGTTCTTTTATTGTATTTTGAATATTGCGACTCACATTTTCCCTTCATCTAGACTGAAGATAGTGAATGTATTTTTCATTCATAAACGCAGTGGCTATGGGTTGCGGCCTCCGGCTGTCACTTTCCCTGTCATCTTATGCTTTCTCTTTCTCAATTGCAAAATTTTATATTACTGATGTTTTTCTAGCTAGTTTATTTTAGTTCCTTGGTGCATAGAGGAAACTGGAAAGTTGCTTCGTAGGAATTAATTTTGACCCCCATTTTCAGTATCATGAACTTTAGCAACTTAAAGACAATGCCTAATTTGATATAGGAGTTTGGTCCCTCGACTATTGCGAAATTACCAATTTGGTCATCGATAATTTTTCGTATCCAATTAAGTCTCTCGACTTTGAAAATTTTAACTAATTTTAACTATACCAAAATTATCAATTTGGTCTCGATTTAACGGATGTTTAACGGCAAAATAAACGGAGGACCAAATTAGTTAAAATTTTCATAATCGAGGGACTTAATTGGGCACAAAATATTGTCAAGGACCAAATTAGTAATTTCACAATAGTTGAAAGACCATTTCGGTAATAAGCTCTTTGATATAGTGATATGGAGTGAAGATTAGCATTGAAAACATGTTTTGTTGGCTGTTTGTGAATAAGTTGGTTTATGAAGTTTATATGGAATTGAAGTAACATCTTAGCTAGGTATGTAGGATTTGTGTGGAGCCTCCATGACTGTAAAGGAATATTTTAATGGCATCTAAATATCAAATTAAAATTAATATATCTGGATTCTAGACTCTTTTAAATCATCCATCTCTGCTAGCTAGTTGATTTTAGTTCCTCCATCTCTGCTAATTCCTCCGTTTGTGATTGATCCTCGCCATATATTAACCTCATAATTCCTACATCTCTGCTAGCTAGTTTCTCTGCATATATATTTTGATTTAGTAAAATAATCTGCTGCTAGTTTCTCTGAATTGAATATATATTTTCAGAAATTAAAATTGGTTATTGGAATTTAGAAGCTTTAAAAAAATGTAGTTAAAATTTGTATGCCCAGAAACAAAAAGAACACTCTCTTTACAACCCACTCAATTACTATCATATGTCAGTTTCGTGTTTTTTTTTTTTTTAAATTAAATTTACTATGAATTAAATAATTTCTTTTTATGTATTGAAATAATAAAGATTATAAATTGCGCAACACTTTTTATGTTTTATTGAGTTGGACAACATAGGAAAAGAAGAAAAAAATAAAAAAATAAAAAATAAAAAATAAAGGTAGTATTGTAAAACTGTAAATAAGAGTAGCTATTGAATTGAACTTGTATGAGCACACTTCTTCAATATGTTATAGACAATCAATTCTAATAAAGATATTTTGGTATTCAATATTTATATTAAGTTTCGATCAATAGTGATGCTAGGTTAATTAGTGATCCCTAACTTATGAAATTAGCTAGTGTTTGGATATATTTTATTTTTAATTGGAATAAGGGTCAAATTAGCCACCGAACTACAGACGAAACTATACAATTACACCATCGAACTAAAAAACAATGCAATTGGGTCCTTGAACTACACAAATTCATGCAAATTAACCCAAAGTGACTTGTTTGACTTGATCTTTCGGCTACCAACTTTAATATAATATTTTAAAATAATTTTAAATAAAATAATTAATTTAAGGAAGATCAGGTCTTCGGCCGGCTTCGTCTCCCATGGAGACGAAGGTTTCTTCGTCTCCTAGGCCGCAGACGAAGTCGGCCGGAGACGATTGGTCTCCAGCCAGCAGTTCTTGTTTGTTTTTTAAAAATTAATTATTTTATTTTATTTAAAATTATTTTAAAATATTACTTTTAAATTTGATAACCGGAAGATCAAGTCAACAAGTCACTTTGGGATATTTGCATCAATTTGTGTAGTTCAGGGACCCAATTGCATTGTTTTTGAGTTCGATGGCCTAATTGTAATTTCATGTGTAGTTCAGTGGCCTATTTGACCTTTATTCTTTTTTAATTTGAAGAAATATTTTGATTGGGATGCTACAAATGGCTCAAATTCATTAAACCTGAATAGCTTGCATTGCTAATAATATGCTACAAATGGCTCAAATTGGAGTTAAGGTTCTAACTAACGTAAGTTCATATTTACATTGTGTTTTACAGAAATATTTTGATTGGGATGCTACAAAAATTGTACAAAAAACATATTTTAGTGTATAATGCTTGGGAGATGGAGGCTAAAAGAAGATATGCTAATTACATAAGCAGATTAAAGAAAAACTCAAGACCTGCCTATATCCCACTAGAAATATAGATAAAGTGGAATAATGTTTGGAATTCTAAAGAGTGCAAGAAGAAAACAAAATTGGCTAAGAAAAATAGGCGTGGAGGAGTTTTGAATGGAGTTGCTCAATCTACCCATAACACATGGTCAACACCTCACATAAAAGTTGCGGCTCAACTTGTAAGTTCATTTGAATTGTTTAAGTTATAAGTATTATGTGTTATTGTATTTGTTAAAAATCATAATTATGTGTTTATTGTGTTATTGTGTTAAAATCAATTATGTGTTATTGTGTTGGTTTAAAATTTTATAAAGGTGTGAATAAAAATCATTGTGATTGTGTTTTATTGTGTTTATTGAATTAATGTTTGAGATTATAATTGAATTGTATTATATATTGAACAGCGAGATAGTCCTATTCATAAAGGAAACTCTGTAGAATTTTTTTTCTTACTTTTTTGTTTAAAATTTGCTTTTGTTTGTTAAATATAATTTGTAGGAAGGGCAATTGGGTCATTATCCATCATATTATGAACTGTTCAAGCATACACATACCAAACAACACGATTGACAAACATTCATAGTTGAAAAAGCCAAACAAGTTCATGTAAGTTTAATTTATTTTTATTTTTTAAAATATATATAACTTCACATATATTTTGCACTAAATTTCTTACATATTTTAGGAACAAGTTGCATCGCAACGGGAGATGTTGACAGAAAATGGGGAGCAAGTGGATGATAATCAATTATACAATGATGTGGTTGGTGGACATGACAAGAAAAGAAGAATTTATCGACTTGGTTCATATTTGTTCTGTTATCAATGGTCCAACTAGTGATAACACTTCTGGCAATATGACCTCAACATCTCAACCACCCGAGAATACTACTTCTGCAAATGTACAAGATGAAATTCAGAGTTTGAAGGCTACTATTCTCGTTATGCAACAATGACTTGATGCTATTGATTGCAGGAAAGCGCGTACTTCATCATCACCTCCATCTCAAACTAATTGATTTCAATGTGGATTGTTTTTTTTTGAAGACTATAATGTATTATTACTTGAACTTGATGTGAATTGATAATATTTTAGAATTATGTTAAATTTTATTTTAGAATTAATAGTGTCTTTTATATTATTGTAGTTTTATATTAATATTTTAAAAGCATTCATTACTATTTAAAATATTAAATATATATAAATTTTAAAAAAATAATTCAAAAATTGCGACGGAATCGCGATAGAATATAAGTTTCATGACGGGATATTTGTTACAATAAATGCGACGAAATCGCGATGGAAAACAATTTCGTCATTTTTTTTTTGCAACGGAATTATAACGGAAAAGAAATATGGCGACGGAATATTTGTTTCGAATATGGCAACGGAATTAGCGTCGGAATAATTTTTGTTGCGCAAATTGTGATGGAAATATTTTTGTCGCCAATTTGCGATGCCTATTTCCGTTGCGTTATTTTGCGACAGAATTATTTCATTGTTTATCAAACTACGACAAGGCGATAGACGACGAAATAGATTTCGTCGCAAAATGGGTTTCGCAACGAAATTTTGCCCATTCGCGACAAAATTTTTTCGTCGCGATTTGCGCTTTTTCTTGTAGTGGCCCCGGAGTAGAGTGCCGTGAGAAATGTATAGATTGCTGCACGGTCCTTCATTGGTTCAACTTCATCAATCTCCCGCTCCCACCTAAGTAGGTAGGTGGACAAGGCTACCCCGCATCCTGTTTTACTACGTTCAGGTAGGTGTAGCCGTGTAGGGTTTCTTTTTCAATCTGCTGGCTGCGAACCGCCTTACGAACTTATCAGCTAACTGGCTGAAGTTTCTGATCGATTGTGACTCTAAGTTTCTAAACTACTCAGCCGCTTTGCTTGCCAAGGTGACGAAGAAAGCTTTACATATGACCGTATCACTTACACCCACATCAACATGTTGCCATAATACATGTGGATATGTTCTTGTGGATCAGACAGTCCATTGTAAGTTTGAACCAATGGGATCCATAAATCCCGGGGGTAGTGTGTGCCCATGACGTCGTCGACAAAGGGGGTAGCGATTAGTGGGCTGGGTGGTTCTCTCCCTGAGTCATTCTTTTTGCGAAGCTCTTATTGTAAATGATCGATTCTTTCTTGCATCTTAGCCAGCTAATGATAGGGGATATCTTCCCTGGTTGTTTGTTTTTCTTTTCAGACCGGTCAATTGTCAATCCGATTGGCCAACTAGGCTCATCTATCTTCTTCTTTGGATCGTAATGCGCTTCTGGTGTTGCTCCCCTCCGTCTCGGCAATCCTTTGGGACTTCGGTCTTGAGTGGTCATGTTATCTTGGGGACCCAACTGAGACCTAGCACTCTTCCGAATACGATCGAAGACGCTCATATTTTGAGTGATGTCGGGTTGAAGATGATCTCGATGTTCTTCCAGGTCGGATCTCAGCGACTGGTCTGCTGATTAGATCTCTTTTGGGTCACGATCTAGGGATCGTGGATGTAACTGTCTCTGGGAAGGTTGAGCCACCGGTTGCTACTACTCCACGACAGGAATTTGGGGAGTTACCATCGCCTGAGGGGTTGGCGCCATAATATAGTATCCGAGAGTCCCAGACCATGGTTGGTACATCTGGGTGAATCCTTGTTATGGCGTCCGTTGTACTGGGTTCCCTCCAAGTGCACCTGGCATCGGGAGTAGCGTAGTATATGCCATAGGCATATATAGGGTAGGATTGGTCATGCCATTCCAAGGTACTGAAATGGCATGGTGAACATTCGTTCGTCCAGTTTGATGGTCGGGATTCTGACCAACTGGTTGGGTAGGTTGTGTACTTTGTGTTGAGTGGTTGGAGGTGAGCTCAGCCCTCTCGACTAGTCCAACTGTCAACGCAAGTCATCTTCGGGGAGCATTTCAGCTATATTTTTGTGGTGATACCCAACTTGGCGGGTTGAGCCTTCCCTCTACATATAACTCTGGCTTCGACTACTCCTGTTGTTTGTCATCTTGATCAAGCTATGTGGATTTTGATGTTGAGAAAAAAAAAAAGATAATGGGACATGTAGAGTGACTTGTTCAAGTCCCCATTGACTGCGCCAATGATAGTGTAAATGGACCAAGGGGTTACAGTTACGCTAGAATACGTATGTTGTGAACAAGTAAAGAGGGCGCTCAGTAGGTTAGTCGTTGGTTGGTCTACCGGGTAAAGATTGAGCGGTCCGAGGCTATGTTGTATTACAAGTAACAGATGAGCACAAGTGGAGTAGATTGCAATGTAGAGTAGATAATAAGTAGTGTAACGTTACAGAGTGATGAAGGTTATCAGTAGAGAGTAATCATTACAATGAGATCAATCTGACTAGTAGTATTCGAGAAGAAGTGAATATGACAAGTGAGGGGGGGACTCTCCAATTTATACTAAACATGTCTATTTAAGCATTTATTGCCCCGTTACAAGTAGCTTGACGTGGCGCACTCTCGTTGATTTGGTCAGATGGTCGCCCTGCATCTACGTGTAGGTTGACTATCTGAGGTGACATAGCCATTATTTTTTTCAAGTCGTTAGTTGCCGCTCTGTAAGTGCAAGTTAGCTTCCATTACTTGTCACGTAAGCTAGGTTTTCCAACTTGCAGGTTGTGTCGCATTGTAGACCGACCGATCAACCTACGGTAGGTCGGCCAGGTGACGCTCTATCGGGACGATTCCAAGGGTGATCCGAGAACATCTTCACCTGTCACGAGGCATGTTAATGCGAGAAATACAATTGGTTACAAGTGACTTAGTCCTGTCGGGCTGATGGTTGTAACAGACCAATCAGGTGATTCCTAACAGATCGGCTATACAAATTAGTCCTTGTGCGCATTTACCTATCACCATTAAATATAACACATATTTTATTATCACATCATATGATGATATTTTTTTAATCTACAAAGCATATAAAAACATTGACTTTGTTCTTCCCAAAAGGTTGAATGCCAACCGCAAAAGGTCCCCCATGCCCCGGCGAGGGTGTAAATCATGGTAACAGGAGCTTGACAAAGCATGGCAACAGGAGCTGGGAGGGTGGGAGAGTATAAATCATGGTAACAGAGCCCCCCTCACTGCTGAGACTCGATCCTCAATCATTGTTCTCAAACTTAACCCATGAGACCTACTAAGCTGCCCATGTGGGTTTAAAAATCATTGACTTAATTTGATAAATGGGTGATATGATTTCTCTTTTTTTTACACCAACCATTATGTCACTTAACCTCACCTACACACCAAGAATAATGCTACATTTTCCTCCTTCACCCTCTAATTTTACCCCCTTAGGCGACAATATTTAATTGGTTCTTTGTATATTTGCTTAATAAATGAAACTCCCCCCCCCCCCCCCCCCCCCGGAATTATAGGTTTATAACATTTTTCCCCCTGAGTTATTCATGTACTCACATTTGCCCCCTCAATTATTTTTAAAGTGACAGTTTTCCCCCTTTGATGTTAAATGATATTTTTACCCTTAAAACAATTATTTCATTTAATTTTCTTCTCTAACAAATTATTTCTTATATATAGAGATGACTACGTTTCGTTTTGAACCGAACTGAAATGACAAGGATGGTTCCTTTTACGACTCAAAACCGAAACAATATAATAATTTTTGAATTTAAACTATTTTAAAATAGAAAAAAAAATTTACAAAAATAAATAAATAAATAAATTTTGAACCGGCGGTTTAAACCAAAACTGGAATTAGAATAAATGTGAATCGAAACCGAATAGATTTATCGTTTACAATGTTTACAAATCTGTTTAGTTCTGGTTCGCATTTATTATGATTCCAGTTTCAATTTAAACGACCAATTCAAAATTTATTTATTTATTTATTTTTGTATTTTCTATTTTCTATTTTTAAAATAAGTTAAATTCAATAATTATTTTATTTTATTTTATTCCAGTTCTGAATTGTAACAAGAACAATCCCTGTTATTTTAGTTTAGTTACTATGGTGTTTGGTTCGATTCAAATTGAACCCTAGTCATCCCTACATATAAGCAATAATTTTTTGGAGAAGAAAAATAAATGAAATAATTATTTTAAGAGTAAAAATGTCCATTTAACATCCAAGCGAGAAAAACTGCCATTTTACAAATAATTGAGGGGGAAAATGTGAGTACATGAATAACTTGGGGGTGGGGGGGGGTGGGGGGGGAGTGATATAAACCTATTATTCATGGGGAAAATGTTATTTCCCTTATATTCCATTTTTAAGATTGGGTGGGACAGTGGGGTTGGCTATTCATGGTAATTAATGAATAAAAAGATTTTTATTGCCACATTGATACATAAATATTAAGAGGTAAAATAGAGTGGAGAAAATATAACTTTACTCATTAATCAAATATTTAGCATATTAATTACTTATTATTTTTATTTGGTTTAAAATTAAATGACATTCATCATAATAATATCTCTCATTTTATTTATTTGAATTATTTCATATCTAAACCAAGGGTGGTTAATTACTATACTAGAAATGAAGAAAATTGATATTATTTTAAAAAGAATAAAATAGAATTAAATTACCATATGGAAAATAATTTAGTTATAATTATTACACTATGAAATTAAAAGATTTGAATTTTTAATCATTAAATAAGACATTTTTACTTATGTAAAAAGTGACGTGGCTGTCAAAGTATACTTTTTAAAATAAGTTATACTAGTGTTTTACCCATGCGATGCACGACAACAATTATGATATGATGAATTAAGGAAGAAATTTACAAAATGGAAAATCATTGTAAAATTGTATGAATGAAACTATGATTAAATATTATAATAACATTTTACAAATTTTGGAAAACCTCTTTGTATACAATGTTTGTTGTGGAATTATTTTGGGTGTTCTCCTTATCACAAATCAAAATCTTCAATCCATTTGGGTTGGTGACTCTTGAAGCAGCAAAATATAATTGTCCATGACTAAATACTGCTCTTTTTGAAAAGAGGCCTACGTGAGAAAGTGATTGACCTTGAATCTTGTTAATCGTCATTGCATAAGAGACAATTAAAGGGAATTGTCTTCTTTGAAATTTAAAAGGCAGTCTCAAATCTGAAGGAGTTAATGAAATTCTTGGAATCAAGATTTTATGACATTCACTGCTTCTAGATAATACATTTGGTTCTAAAACATGATTTCCAAGTTTAGTAATAACAATCCTTGTCCCATTACACAAACCAACTGAGTGATCAATATTTCTCAAGAGCATAACCGGAGTACACACTTTCAGCCTGAGTTCATGATTAGGCACACCAGAACACTTGATCCTATTCAAAAATTCAAGCGTGTGCAAATAAGCTAATTGATCAACATTTGAATCTGATTTGCAAGCACTGTCAAAGCTAAAATATGTATTTCCTTCATATGTGTTTAAAGAAGTCATATATTCATTGATAGAGTCAAGCCCATTAAGTGTTGGAGCTAATATTGTCCTCTTTTCCAAGTATGTTAGATCATAAAAAATATTGGAGTATGATGGATATGTACTTTCCACAATAGTTGCAATGGGATCTCCAGAACATTTCAATAAATTCTCTTTAGCTTTTCATAATCACTATTTGAGGATGAGCTTTGAAGTCGCATATTTTTTGTCAGACGTAACACTTTACAGTACGACCACAAGTAAGATGCATTTATTGTTGCATTAACAATATCCTATCTACTTCCTTTTGGGATAACTGGCAAAATTTGTCGAAAGTCTCCGCCAAATACAATAGTTTTCCCTCCGAAAGGCATCTCTAAACTTTTTGGATTGCAAAAACGCTATACATCATGCATACTTCTATCAAGTGCTTCAAAGAAATGCTTATGCATCATTGGTGCTTCATCCCAAATTATAAGTTTGCACTTAATAATGAGTTCTGCAAGATGGCTACCTTGTTTGATATTACATGTTAAATCCTCATTTGGTTTTAGGGGAATTGCCAACCTTGAATGCGTAGTACTTCCGCCGGGTAATAATAAAGAAGCTATACCACTTGAAGCAACTTTAAGAACTATTTCTCCCTTTGATCTCAATGCTGCCGAAAGAGTTCTCCAAACAAATGTCTTTCTAGTTCCTCCATAACCGTAGACAAAAAAAAAACTTTTCCTTGATTTGAATTTACATCATTCATTATTGTGTTGTAGACATCATGTTGCTCAAGTGTTAGATTTGATACCAACTTTTTGTGCTCTTCTTTAAGTTCTGCTTTGTCATAACACATCTTATCATACACCAACCTATTCATCAAACTGGTCAAACAATCAAGATTTGGAATTGGCATTTGTTGGTAATCATGTAGGCTGTCCCCACATCTTTTCAACAATTTCTCAATCGCAACTAATGCTTGATTTTTTATTTCATCAACACTGAGGATTAAATCTAAAAAATATTAAACAATATATGTTAGAAAAGAATCATCATCTTGGAACTAATAATATTAGACATCAAATAAAATATTAAAGCAAATGGATAAACACATACCTTGGAAGTTCAATATGTTACGTTGTTTGTATAGAATATCATTGGACATATATGTCCAACATTTGTCCCAAACCACTTCTGGACGGCTTAAACAATTTGAGGATAACAATGTTGTGAATAAATTTTTTAACTCTCCTGCAGTTGCCCACTGACTTGCTTCAACAATTCCATCAATATATTCTTTGTCGTCTTCCAATAGCCCAAGTGCATAACATGCATCACGGTAATTGCCGTACAACACCCCATTGATTGTTCTTAAGTCTTCATAACACGTAGGCCATCTAATTACATTCAAAAGACATCTCAAATAGAACATCTCACCACCACTTCCAGGAGGAACATAAAAAACTCGACCAATTGAGAATCCTTGTTGTCTTGGAAAAAATTTCCTTGTTGCTTATTTCCAAACGAACTTTGTTGGCATCTATGCATAAGTTTGTTGCTTTGCGTCGGGGTATTTTTTTGTTTGCCTCAAGCCAAGCCAGAAACATGCTATGTTTTACCGCGTGTCGTTCTACAATGACATCGATTGGAGCATCCTCATCAAAATAAACGCTTTGCTCGTTTGGCAAATGAAAATTCAGGCGCTCTACAGGAGGATATCTGTACTGTATTTCAAAACCTAATATCATCCAAGCAGTTTCGCAAGGCGATACATATATACAATCGTAATACATATTGACCCATCAATTGTTGTCCCAAATTGTTTATCTGTGTATATATATTTTAATATTCTATATACTAATGGAAATAATATTCTATATTCTATTTTGTTAATATATGTTAATTTCCGTGTATAAAATATTCCATTACTTTCATTTTCTTAAGGAATAGAATCATTCTTTGAATATTTTGTTAATATATGTACATAAATAAGGAAGGATAAGGAAGGGCATTATTTACAGCTTGTCGTATTCCTCAATTACTGAATTCAATTGATATGCAAATTTCAAGGGAATTCCAAAATATAGGCTATGTTTGGCAAACCTAGCTGAAAAGGTAGCTGAAAGCTGAAAAGTAGCTGAAAACTGAAAAGCTAAAGCTCGAAGCTGAAATCTGAAGAGTTGTTAAGCTAGCTGTTATGCTTAAAAGTGTTTGGTAAAATTAGCTTTTTGATAAGTTGATAAATGTAAATAGACTAAAAAGGATATCTTCATACAATTTAAATAATTTTAAATTTAAATAGGTTTTTTTATATATTAAAATATAAAATAATAAAATTAATATATTTAAATAAAATATAAAGTAAGAACATATATTTGAAAATATATAAAGTAAAAAAAATGTTTATAATTCATAAGATTAGTTCATACAAAAATTAATGTTCAAACACAAATGTCAAATTGAAATTACAACCAAACATAATGAAAAGAAAATGTCAAAAGGATTTTAATTGAGAGGAATAAAGGATGTCATTTATTTAAAATAATAAGGATAAAGATGGAAAAAAGTTAAAAAGCTACTAGCTTATTTTTGAAAAGCTACCCCAAGTAGCGTTTCAAAATAAGCTCTTATTTTAAGCTACTAGCTTATTTTGAGAACATTACCAAACAGAGCTTATAGCTTATTAGTAGGTTAAAATAAGCTATAAGATCCTAAATAAGCTCTTCCAAACAGACTCATAATTTCATTTTTTTTAAATGGAAATAAAATATTAAAGGTACTATGATTTAATTTTGTTAATTATTGTAATATTATGTTGACTGGTTTTAAAATTTTAAATAAATAAATTAATGTTGGTCCCAAGGGGATGGGGTACAAGTCTAGAGGGGGGGGTGAATAGACTTGTATAAGATTTTGCAAATCTTTTCGACCTCTCGTGTGTATTGAACTTAGGATGTTTAGGTTCGATACCTCACGAGGTGAAGACAAAGTTTTATGCGCAGCGGAAATGTTATCCCCTTTTAGTTAGCACGAGTTTGGGTTAGTTCGAGAGGTGTGTTTATATGCAGTGCAATCGAGAGGTTAGCGAGAGATAAAAGCAGTAAGTAAATGCAAGAGAGATTTTTAAGTGGTTCGGCCAACCCGCCTACGTCCACTCTTCTTCCAGAAACTCCCTGGAAGGATTGCACTAAAAACTTCCCTTTTTAGTACAATATCGAGCGCTTGAGCTTTGATCACGAAGCCCGCCTCAAGCCTCAGGTTTTTCGCCCCGCTTCTTGTTACTCCACCTCTCGAGCACTTGACCTTTGATCACCAAGCCCGCGTCAAGCCTCAGGATCTTCACAAGACAGCTCCCAGGTTACTCCGCCTCTCCAAGGTCTTTCTCCCCGCTTCCAGCTACTCCACCTCTCGAGCACTTGACCTTTGATCACCAAGCCCGCGTCAAGCCTCAGGTTTCTTTCACTCGGACAGCTGCCAGGTTACTCCACCTCTCTTGCTTAATCCAAAGCAAGGTGTTTTTGGTTGTCACAGTTGAATGTAACAGACTCCAATCTGACCACAAGCTATCGTTGAATCAACTTCGATGTAGAGCAGCTTTGGTCACCTTCTGGATGTATAACAGTTTAGCTTTGTAACTCTCTTCGAACACTAAGATGTGTTCTCTCGCTGTATTGAATATCAGGATGATATTCCAAGTTAAGCACTTTGCACTGGAACGTTTTTATCAGACACCTCTTGTTAACCTCTTGACCTCTTTTACAACCCCTGTTTCTTCTGTGTCTTTACGTCCTTATATATGAGAGTAGAAGAATAGTTCCGTTGGAGGGAAAACTATTCCGTTTGAAATTGGTCTCCCACGCCGAACATGGGTCTTTGCACAATTTCAGCATTTTTCATGGAGTAGTGGTCTTGTAACTTGAGCCTTTTGTTTTGTAGTGAATATTCCATATTCCACTTTCTTGAGTTCATGCTTCACTTGCTTCTTTTGGATAAAGTTACTCTTTTTATGTTCCCATCATTCCTTGTTTGGGGAATCTGACCACTTCAGGATTGGTGCACTTCTTGACCGTTTGTGGTGGAGGTCTGACGTGTCATCCACTTCCGTCCATTTTGAAACCTCCCGCTCAGCACCTCTTCAATATTTTATCTCCATGATATTCTTCTTCTCCAAACTTAGAGTATTTTATCTGCACATGTTGACTAACATTCAGCCTCTTGGAGAAGTGCCGGTTTATCGAGACCATAAAAGATGTCTCGACCACTTGATGTTTCAATCCCATGTATCGAGAGGTCTATCTCTCGAATATTCTTTACGTCTCGAACTCGATAGGTATATCGAGAGGTCCTTACCTCTCGAACTTGGCTTGTGTCTCGAGACTTAGTTGATGTCTCGTAGACCCTTATTCCTCCAGAGTTGTCTCGTGCCTGCTTCTGATCTATCTGTTTGCTTACAACACGAAAACTTCTAAGTTGTTCAAACAAGTTTACCTTAAGCTTAAATATTTCCCGAGTTGAGCTCAAATTACCCGGTTGTATTTTCGCTCTTAGTTTACTTATCGAACTTACATTGTTTTGCCTATGTATCGAGACTTGGGGATTCTTACTTAACAGTTGGTATCATCAAAACCTATTACATGATGTTCCTAACAATTTCCCCCTTTTTGATGATGCCAACACTTATACTTACTTATATGGCTGATTTGAAAAAGAAAAAGCATTGATTTTATTTTCAGCGCATATGGTAAGTTTGACAACAATTCTACTAAACATGAATAAGTAAACTCACGCAACACCCCCAGCAGAAGATATATGTATTAAGATTAAGGGAAAGTTTACATAACATAGTTTAGTGGAAAAGATTCAAAGAAGTAAGACCAAGAACAACATAAGTATCAATACATTGAAATAAGATGGAGTTTGGACTACGAGAGCTTACTTCTTGTTGCCTTTCCTTTTCTTGTTAATGGCTTCTCGTGTCTTGATGGGGTCTTTCGGATTTACCAGGCTTAAGTATTCATCTGTGACATCTAGATGCCTGTAGTTCCTGTAGGCTTCCCCCACGAACTCACCATCAATTACTCCATCTTTCCACCAGGCAATGCATTCTTCTGGAGACATATTGCTGTGTGTAGATATCCCAGTGATTTTCAGAAGCTTGAATATCTCCAGAGTCAGAATTTGTTCAGTGTCTTCTCTGTTCCCAAACTTAAAGTTTGTCATGAGAAGATCTATCTTCCTTTCTTCTTCTGACTGTCGTTCTTGTCTTTTTCTTCTTCTTTCTCTGTCCTCTTCTCTCCTTCTTTCCATTTCCAGTGTACGCTGGACCCTTAGGTTTTCTGCCTGTTTGGCATCCTCCACTGCTTTGCTCATGATTCTTGGTATTTTTGGAGGTGGTCCAGCTGGTCCAGCTGGTTCACTTGCTGCCCTTTTCTTGCCCGTTGTATCCCCCTTCTTTTTCTCTTTATTTTCCCCCTTGTTGGCATCATCAGTACGGGAGAGGAGGGTGGACATACCTTCGAAAATAGCTTGAAGTTGGGCAGGGACTTGGTTCGACAGGTCATCGAGTATGGCCTTCATCACATCCTGTCGAAGTTCACTGGAATATTGGAAGGCTCGCAGCTCTGCTCGCATCTCGGCTAATTCAGCCCTCGCACTTGCAGCCTCTGCTCGAGCTACAGCGGCTTCATCAGTGGCTTTCCGTGCTGCATCCTCAGCCCATATCGCCTGTTCGAGAAGTTCGGCATGACGGCCTTGGGATTCACTTGTGCCATCAGCAGGCATTGCAGCATTGCGGACCACAGCGAGTATTCTTTCGAGCTGAGCCATCTTCTGAGATTGATCAGCCATGAATTGACGCACTTCGCCAATGAAGACTTCTTCGGCCTGTTGATCATAGTCAGAAGTAGGAGATGAGGATCGAGATGTACCTTTCGTCGGAGGGGACTTGGGTGCTTCCAGATTTCCACCCATGACTTGCAATTGCGAGTCCACCTCTCGATTTAACGTCTGAGGATCCACAGGGACACAAGGTTCAGAGCTCGAAGGTAGCTCCATGTCAGGTGCTTCCCGATTTCCACCTGAGGGATGGATCACTTCTTGCTCCTCACCTCTCGAACCTGGAGCCTCAGCTTCAGCAACTGTGGAGATAGGGTCAGCCAGAGAGTGTTCTTCGGTATTGGACGCTTCCCTGTTTTCATCCAATAGAGGTTCCCCCTCAGCATCACCTCTCGAACCAGTGCTGGGAACTTTGTCATCTGCTGGTGAGGTTGGAGACGTAGTGTCGACAGGTGCTTCCGGGTTTCCACCTTCGATGGTATCATCAGTACTCCTCGAACCAGCAGGACTTGGGGCATTCTGCTCATGTTGCTCATTTGACTGCATTTCAGTCTGCTCCGATGAGTCTGGAATGATAATTATTTCAGGAGCAGTAGGAAAACCCGGCAGTGTGAGCAACGGAACTTCACCCTCTCGAATTGTCTGTGCTTCATCAATAGTGGTCGAGGGTGTGGACTCAGGTGGTGGCAAAAGTAGAACGGTGTTAGGTGCCACTTGAAGTGCTTCAGAGGTCTCGGATTCACCTCTCGAAGCTTCTACCTGTTCGTCCAGAGCAGAGTTGCTGACTTGGGACAGTGGGATTGCGGCTGTTGCAATATCATCGTGAGCAACCCCAGAGGTCTCTCCTGGCCCTCTCGTGAACTCAACGTTCTGTCCCAAGGAGATGGCAGTGGCGAGCCTGATATCTTCTCGAAATCGTGCTTCTGTTTCAGGATCTTCTTCAGGCTCAGCTTCAACTTCTGGTGCTTCAACTGCTATGCTCTTCCCTTTATCAGTTCTTTCACTGTTCAGCTTCATTACTCGTGTTTCGTGGGCAAGATCCATCAGTTGTTGAGCTGGGATCTCGGAGATGCCCAACCACTGGAGTGCAAACTGCTCTTCTGCCTCCATTTCAGCTGCTTGACTCATCAATTGAGTGAAAGAACTGGTTCTCCAGTTGATCCACCTGATCACCCTGGAGAAGTCATCAAGAGTGGGTGCTTCCACTGCCAACTGAGTGGAAACTTCTTCATATAAGTCATCCCGCCCATCAGAGATGATTTCAGTGGCAGAGATTGCTTCGTCTATCTGAGCTGTGATCTCTCGACTATGCTCCAAGAGATCATCTCCCACCCTGACTGTGTAGTCTGTCTCTCGAACCATCTCACATGGTTCTTCTGCATCCCCTTGTACTGGATCACTGATCCCAGTACCTTCAACCTCTCGAGCCATCTCTCGAGATAAACCAACAGAGTCACCAGTACCCTCAGCAGTAATATCATCATTAACACACAAATCTCTTGACAGGGACCTGGTAGGGGGCACTCTCTCAACCTCAGTGGCCAGTGTAGCCTGAGGTTCCCCCTGGGCTTGTGCCCTGTCCTCGAAGGGTACTTGTATAACTGACGGTTCCACCTCTTGAACCCGGGTGACAGCAACAGTTTTGGCTTTCCTAGCCCTCTTTGGCAGATGAACCCTTTGTATCAGTACATCGAGAGGTTCATCATCAGAATTCTTTTCCTCGGTTTGGGCTTTCCTTTTGCCCCTTCCTTTTGGCTGTGAGGGAGAAGGTGCAGCCTTAACACCTTTAGTTTTGGGGACTAGAGATTTCGTCCTACCCATATAGGTATTTCGATGAATCTCTTTTCCCTCCCTCAGTTCGAAGCCCTTCAGGCTTAGGAGAAATTGCACAACAAAGCCGAAACCAACCTTTTTACTGATCGACAGGTTGGCGTTGGAGACTGAGCGTATCACTTGCTGTTGGAGGAAGTTGAAGATAATATGTGCCCAGTCCAGCTTGTTGTTGTTCCAAATGGCATGGAGGATTTTGAGGAGGTCTAGACTAACCTCGTCAGTTCCGGACACCTTGCCGAGCACAAACTTCATGATTAGGTCGGCAGCGAGAGCAAACCTCTCCTTTAGGTGGTACTTGCGGAGGGCAGAGGATGCTCTGGGTGGTGCAGTCGCTAGTCGGATTTTCTCCCAGAAGGCTTGCTTGTCCAAGTCGTAATCCGATAGATGCTTGACTGCTTCCTCCGATGACGCGAAATCAAATGCCGCTCTGAGGTCACCTACAGATGTTGTGATGGGAAAATCATTAAAGCGGCTTTCGATTTTACCCTTCGTGACCTTGGCATTTGCGAACCATTCTGTGAAGTCGAGGGGGTGAACGGTCCCGTAGTCGTGCGTCATGTATTTCATCAGTCCTGCTTTCTCAAACTTCTTCAGGACTTTTTCCGCCATTTTTGGATTAGGGGAGTTGGTGATGAAGCCATTTCTGTCAAGGATACTCCCCGCCTTGACTTGTTTGATCTGAGAGCGAATGTGTAGCAACTCCCTCTGATATGCGTCGGAAGATGAGGTTGATGTAGAGGATTCGGACGCCATTGATGAAGGTTAGATGTTTTGGAGGGAATGTGTACTGCGTTTAGGATTTGGGGATTTTGGGTAAACGGTTTTAGCTTGAATCCGGGTAAAGAAGAAGGATTTGGCTTTTATATCGTGTGGATTCGGGTTGGATATATGGGTAGGGTTGAGAGCTTGACCCAAGGAAGGATACCGGTTTTCTTTAAAGAAGTAAAAGGTCAGGAATACCCCTAATAACGGTCAGCGTATATGAAAAATAAGGGTATTTTTGGTAATTTAACAGAGCGGTTTTAGGTTCAGGATAGTGGGGTATTAAAGAATAGTAACTATATGAGCATGCTCCCACTTATCACGAAAAGATTTTTAAATATGGAAAACCGTCAGTAACCGGTGCCCACGTGGCTAGCATTAATATCCAAAGTTAGCCGTTCCCTTCATGTATTCGTTGAACTTATCGGATTCACCTCTCGAAGGTGAATTGTCTTCCACATGAGTTTAAGGATCTTCCCCCTGAGTGATTGATCCCTAAACCTCCTTATTCCTCCGTCTTGATCTGGTTAAGGATCTTCCCCCTGAGTGATTGATCCCTAACCCTCCTTATTCCTCCGTTCAGAGATATCAGTTTGTTATCTTTCGAAGTGACCTCTCGAACTACCCTTCTTCGAGACATAACGTATATAGACAAACTGATCGGGTGACCTCTCGAACTACCTTTCGAACACAGATTGCGAGAGAAACAAGTTTGATTCATTTAAAAGATATCACTTGGAACATATCCTTAAGTTCATTTAGTGATTTCCAGATACATTACATATGAATCAATATCCTATTAAATTCCCTAGAAACTTTTGTTTGGCCTTGGTCAGCCTAATAGGAATCTATCGTTAAAGCAGGAACTAGCCATCTAAAGTCCTATTTGTCTAATAACAGAACTGGGGGTGGCTATTCCCTTTTCTTGTTCTTCTCTCCGGAGCTGCTTACTATAGTTGGGAGTGACCATCTTCATCGCTAATCCTCTTAATGTCTTTGGATTAGGTATGATCATCCCTTTGGCTGCTGCAGACCTCAGAAAGTCCCATCTGGTCTTCCTCTCCGTTTCCCTTGGTTCTCCATTTGGTTGAGGAAGGCCCTTTTCCAGAATGTGCAGCAGTAGGAGTCCCTCTTGTGCAGGACTCTTCTCCCGATTCCAGTATCCCATCGTTGTGGATCTCCTCGTATTTGGGGATCCATTCACCTTGGATGGGAATAGGATACTTGCTTGGATTATCAGGAAGCTCCGTAATCTGTTCACCCTTCGTTGATTCTGGATAGTTTTCTCCTTGAAAATCTTTGGATTTGACTGCCGGTTTCTTTCCTCTATAAAAGAATGGAACATCATCTTTTCCTTTCTTTTTCTCCATGGGAAGTTGATGGTATGAACTTCTGAAAGAAACCCTCTTATTTATAGCCCAATAGGGTTACCACTGTTGAGTCACGGGATGCAATATGAATGACCATTCAATGCTTGTGTAACTCCAAAGCTGCCATAAAGTTGATGAAACCGCCCCTCACATGCGAAACAGTTCATGGCACTAAATACAAGAAGATAAGATTTGACCATTCAACCCAATTCTATCATTCCCAATTCTAACCTTAGTTGAGAGAATCTATTTTCACATAACGCTTTTGTGAAAATATCTGCTAGTTGCTCCTCCGTTGCAACATATTCCAAAGTGATGTCCTTTTTCTCAACGTGGTCTCGGATGAAGTGATACTTAATATCAATATGCTTTGTTCTGGAGTGTAACACTGGATTGTGGGTGATGGCAATAGCACTTGTATTGTCACACATAATTTTAACCTCCTTACACTCAACACCATAATCCATTAGCTGTTGCTTCATCCATAAGATCTGAGCACAACAACTTCCAGCTGCTACATATTCTGCCTCAGCGGTGCTTGTAGCTATCGAATGTTGTTTCTTGCTAAACCATGAGACAAGTCTTCCACCTAGAAACTGACATGTCCCTGATGTGCTCTTTCGATCTATCTTACAACCGGCAAAGTCCGCATCTGAATAACCCATAAGTTCGAAAGATCCACCTTTCGAATACCAGAGCCCAACACTCTGCGTACCCTTTAGATATCTAAGAATCTTTTTGGATGCATTTAGGTGACTTTCCTTAGGACTTGCCTGAAATCTAGCACATACACCTACTGCAAAGGATATGTCTGGTCTACTTGCAGTTAAATAAAGAAGAGATCCGATGATACCTCGATAAGTGGTTTGATCGACCTCTCGACCTTCGCTGTCGACATCGATACGTAGAGAGGTTCCCATAGGTACTTTGACTGAGGATTTCCCTTCTATGTTGTATTTCCTGAGCAGATCCTTGGTGTATTTCTCCTGGTTGATGAAGATACCTTCCTTAAGCTGTCTCACTTGTAGTCCAAGGAAGTAGTTGAGCTCTCCCATCATGCTCATCTCGAACTTTCCTTTCATCAAACTGGAGAACTTCTCGCACAAGTCTGGATTGGTGCTACCAAAAATGATATCGTCCACATAGATTTGCACCAATAAGATGTGATCCCCGTCCTTAATTCTAAACAATGTTTTGTCCACTAGGCCTTTGGTGAACCCACACTGAAGTAGAAAAGAGGATAAGGTATCATACCAAGCTCTCGGAGCTTGTTTTAAGCCGTAAAGTGCCTTCTTTAATTTGTATACTTTGTCAGCTCCCACGTCCTTCAAGAAACCCGGAGGTTGTTCAACGTACACCTCTTCTTCGAGAAGTCCGTTCAGAAAAGCGCTCTTGACATCCATTTGATATACCTTAAAGTCTTTGAAGGCGGCATATGCGAGAAAGATGCGTATGGCTTCGAGACGTGCCACTGGAGCGAAGGTTTCATCAAAATCTATTCCTTCCTCCTGACAGTAGCCTTTGGCAACAAGTCTGGCCTTGTTCCTAACAATAACTCCATCCTCATTCATCTTGTTTCTGAAAACCCACTTTGTACCAATGACATTCTGATGATGAGGTCTCGGAACTAGTTCCCAAACGTCGTTCCTCTCGAACTGATGAAGTTCCTCTTGCATTGCTTGCACCCAATCTGCGTCGCTTAGAGCCTCATCGATCACCTTAGGCTCTATTTGAGATAGAAAACAAGCAAACATGCTTTCTCTGTAAGCTGATCTGGTTCGAACTCTGTCACGTACATCTCCGATCACTTGATCAGCAGGGTGACTTCTCAGCCATCTTAGGTCGGGTTGCGGCTCCTCAGTTGATACTTCCATTGAAGGTTGAGATATGGGTTGAACATCTATGATCTGGTTTTGATCAACTGAGTCAGGCGCTTTCTTCTTGGTAGACTCTTCATCATCTGATTCTGACTGGAGTTCTGCTACGTCTCGAACTATCGACTGCTTGTCTTCGAGAGGTAAGTTTGATCTCTCGATAGACTCTGGCTGATCTTCCTCAGCAGCTTCCGTTGTCTTTGATGGTTGATCTGTTGATGCCCTTTCATCAAAGGTAACATGTATGGACTCTTCAACCACCAAACTCCGCTTGTTGAAGACTCTGAGTGCTTTGCTTGTCGATGAGTATCCCAGAAATACTCCATCATCTGCCTTTTCTTCAAAAGTTCTTCGTTGAGTCTTCCCATTGTTGTGAATATAGCATTTGCACCCGAATGAGTGGAAGTGGCTTACATTCGGTTTTCTTCCATTCCACAACTCATATGGAGTCTTTCCAACTCCTTTTACTATCAAGGACCGATTTTGGGTGTAGCACGCTGTGTTGATTGCTTCTGCCCAAAATCCTTGTGATATGTTGGCTTGCGAGAGCATGGTCCTTGCGGCTTCTTTGAGAGTTCTGTTCCTTATTTCAGCAACCCCGTTTTGTTGAGGTGTTCGAGCAGCTGATAGTTGATGATGAATTCCGTTCTCGTTGCAGTAGCTCTCGATTACTTGATTAACGAACTCTCCACCTTGATCTGACCGGATCTTTAGTATCGAGACTTCCTTTTCAACTTGAACTTGTTTCAAGAGATTTGGTAGGGCAATTTTTGTCTCGCTTTTCTTGGTTAAGAACACGGTCCAAGTGAATCTTGTGTAGTCATCCACTACCACAAGAGTGTACTTCTTTCCCTTTATGCTGGGTGGATCCACTGGGCCAAATAAGTCCATGTGAAGAAGACTTAATGGTCTAGTGGATGATGTATCGGCTTTGCTCTTGAAAGAGGATTTGATCTGTTTGCAACGTTGACATGCCTCATAGATTTTATCCTTTCGAAACGTCACTTTGGGCAGTCCTTCCACTAAGTTCCTCTTAGTAAGCTTGTTGATAGTCTTGAAGTTCAGATGACTAAGCTTACTATGCCAATCCCAGCATAAGTCTTCCTTGCTCCTTGCTAGCATACATAGGGATGGTTTTGCAGACCTCCAATCCACTATGTACATGTTTCCTTTCCTTGCTGCTGCCAAGACGACTTCGAGAGATTCCTCGTTCATAATCTGACATTTGCTTTTGGTGAAGACAACTTTGTGGCCCTTGTCACAGAACTGGCTCGTACTCAGGAGATTGAACTTGAGCCCCTCAACGTAGGACACTCCTTTAATAACCAGCTCATTCTTTCGGATTTCACCAACAGCTCTTGTGCGCCCCTTCTTCTCGTTGTCGCCAAATGTCACCAAGGGACCTTCGATAGGTTGGATGTTCTCAAGCAGTGTTAGATTTCCAGTCATATGTCTCGAACATCCACTGTCAATGAACCACTCGTCCCTGGTGTCCTGCAAGGAAATCAAGCAAGTTTAGGTACCCAAACTTTGGGTCCTGGTGGGTTAGTGAGTTTAGGCATCCATTTATACCTTGTGCCCATTATTCCAGGCCTAGGCGCAATGTAGCCATTGTACGTTTGATAATTATAAGGAATGCTAGCAAAGGTTTTAGGCTTCTTTGGTGCATAAATCAACTTAGGTAGAGACTTTTCGACCGGCTTATGCACCATGCCTTTCATACGCTGTTTGGTCATGTGAAATTGCTGAAAGTGAGGTTTCTTCCAGAACTTGTGATTTGACGACCAATTCTCACTAGATGGATAGAGTCTTCCTTTCTCCATCCGTGAGTTCCTAACTATGTGGATCTCAGACCTTCCATATTTGCCTTGAGGTGCATTATATGGAGTGTAGCTCTTTTTGTACTTGGAATGGCCTTGCGAGAGATAGCAAGGTGATCTCTCGATATTGTTTACCCGGCCATTCTTCGTAGCTTTCCTATACTTTCCATTGCTGGTGTATAGGGACGGTTTATGAATAGCTACTCTGGTCTTTTCTGTTGGTCCTTTATGACCTTTATTTGGTTTGGGTTGAGATCCTCCATTTCTTGAAGTTCCCAAACCATTGGTCTGTTTATCTCTCGAGAGATGGTCTTGATGGAACCCTAGCCCGGTTCTATCACTTGTAGGTCTGTGATCATTCACCATTTTCTCCATAGCTTTGGAGGAATTAGAGTATGATGCTATGACCTTTCGAAGATTAAGCTCTCTCGTCTCTCGAGCTTTGCACTCTTCAGATAGTAGGATTACTTTGGCTTCTAACTCACTTACTTTGAGAGTCAGCTCCAAATTCTCTTTCGAGACGTTCTTAAGCATATCTCTTTCAGCAGTTAGCTTGCTGTTTTCATCCATCACTCTAGCATGAGTGCTATTGGCGATGTTAAAGTTCCTTCTGAGCGATTCCAACATCTCGAAGGGGTCCTCATCGCTTTTAAATGAAGAACAACGAGAGGTAGAAGTAGAGCAGCGAGATGTAGGAGTAGAGGTTACCTCGTTGTCAATGGCCATTAGGCATTGATTCTCCTCTTCCTCGGTGTATAAGCAGATGAGCCCCCTCTCATCCTCTGAGCTGCTGCTGCTTTCGATGGAGCTCGACGTCTCGGACTCCTCGATTGTCCTCTCGAATTCTTCAGCAACAAGCGCCTTCCTGCGCTGATACGTCTTTGATGATCCTTTGAAGCCACCTTGTGTTGACTTCTCCCTGGATTCCTCTATTCTCTTGGAATCCTTGCCTTCTTGGCCCTGATGCTTGCTTACTAGTGGGTAAGGGCATTCGGCCTTGAAATGTCCCGGTCTTCTACAGTTGTAGCATAGACCCTGATTTTCCTCCTCCGTCCTTCTTGAAGATGTGGATGGTTGCTCAGCAACAAGTGCTACGTTTCGTCGATCCACAATGTCCTCATCTCTTGGGAACATCTCGAACTCGAAGGCTTTGAGATCCCGGAAGAGTTTGTCTGTTGTGGTTTCCTTCAGATCTCGGTGATCTCTCATCGTGATCACCTTTACTTCCCACTCCTTAGTGAGGCCACGTAAGACCTTCAGGTTCAGCTCCTTTTGTGGGATCTCCTTTTCAAGGTCACTGATCTCGGTTGTGAGCTTCATGAACCGAGACTCCATGCTGTCGATGCTCTCTCCTGGCTTCATCTTGAAGTCTTCGAACTTCTTCATGGCCACGGTGAGCTTGTTTTCCTTTTCCTGTTCGTCACCTTCACCAATTAACATCAAAGTATCCCATACCTCTTTTGCCGTTTTGCACTTCCTCACTTTTGGGAAGATGGTTTCGTCTATAGCTCTGAAGAGAATATCCTTGGCAATATTGTCCAGGTTGTTTCTCTTCCTATCATCACTGGTCCATTCTTCCCTAGGTTTTGGGATGTACTTTGGTGTTTCTTGGGTTTGAACTGCAGCAGTATTAACCATTAGGATCTTGACTGGTCCAGAAGTTATAACCTCGGCCATCTCATCATGGAGGGCTGATAAGTACGCAAGCATGCGTGTTTTCCAGTCGTCAAACCTGCTAAGATCAAAAAGAAGATGTCTCGACAACATGCTGTCCATATTGAAAAATTATCTTGTGCTTTGAAAATATTTAAGAAGATTTTTCAAAGAAGGATCTCTAGGCAATATAAACAAAGGTTTATATCGATCAGAGAACTGGCTCTGATACCAATTGTTGGTCCCAAGGGGATGGGGTACAAGTCTAGGGGGGGGGGTGAATAGACTTGTATAAGATTTTGCAAATCTTTTCGACCTCTCGTGTGTATTGAACTTAGGATGTTTAGGTTCGATACCTCACGAGGTGAAGACAAAGTTTTATGCGCAGCGGAAATGTTATCCCCTTTTAGTTAGCACGAGTTTGGGTTAGTTCGAGAGGTGTGATTATATGCAGTGCAATCGAGAAGTTAGCGAGAGATAAAAACAGAAAGTAAATGCAAGAGAGATTTTTAAGTGGTTCGGCCACCCCGCCTACTTCCACTCTTCTTCCAGAAACTCCCTGGAAGGATTGCACTAAAAACTTCCCTTTCTAGTACAATAACGAGCGCTTGAGCTTTGATCACCAAGCCCGCCTCAAGCCTCAGGTTTTTCTCCCCGCTTCCAGTTACTCCACCTCTCGAGCACTTGACCTTTGATCACCAAGCCCGCGTCAAGCCTCAGGTTTCTTTCGCTCGGACAGCAGCCAGGTTACTCCGCCTCTCCTCAGGTTTTTCTCCCCGCTTCCAGTTACTCCACCTCTCGAGCACTTGACCTTTGATCACCAAGCCCGCGTCAAGCCTCAGGTTTCTTTCGCTCGGACAGCAGCCAGGTTACTCCGCCTCTCCTCAGGTTTTTCTCCCCGCTTCCAGTTACTCCACCTCTCGAGCACTTGACCTTTGATCACCAAGCCCGCGTCAAGCCTCAGGTTTCTTTCGCTCGGACAGCAGCCAGGTTACTCCGCCTCTCCTCAGGTTTTTCTCCCCGCTTCCAGTTACTCCACCTCTCGAGCACTTGACCTTTGATCACCAAGCCCGCGTCAAGCCTCAGGTTTCTTTCGCTCGGACAGCAGCCAGGTTACTCCGCCTCTCCTCAGGTTTTTCTCCCCGCTTCCAGTTACTCCACCTCTCGAGCACTTGACCTTTGATCACCAAGCCCGCGTCAAGCCTCAGGTTTCTTTCGCTCGGACAGCAGCCAGGTTACTCCGCCTCTCCTCAGGTTTTTCTCCCCGCTTCCAGTTACTCCACCTCTCGAGCGCTTGACCTTTGATCACCAAGCCCGCGTCAAGCCTCAGGTTTCTTTCGCTCGGACAGCAGCCAGGATACTCCACCTCCCTTGCTTAATCCAAAGCAAGACGTTGTTGATAGTCACAGTTGAATGTAACAATCTCCAATCTGACCACAAGCTATCGTTGAATCAGCTTTGATGTAGAGCAGCTTTGGTCACCTTCTGGATGTATAACAGTTTAGCTTTGTAACTCTCTTCGAACACTAAGATGTGTTCTCTCGCTGTATTGAATATCAGGATGATATTCCAAGTTAAGCACTTTGCACTGGAACGTTTTTATCAGACACCTCTTGTTAACCTCTTGACCTCTTTCACAACCCCTTTTTCTTCTGTGTCTTTACGTCCTTATATATGAGAGTAGAAGAATAGTTCCGTTGGAGGGAAAACTATTCCGTTTGAAATTGGTCTCCCACGCCGAACATGGGTCTTTGCACAATTTCAGCATTTTTCATGGAGTAGTGGTCTTGTAACTTGAGCCTTTTGTTTTGTAGTGAATATTCCATATTCCACTTTCTTGAGTTCATGCTTCACTTGCTTCTTTTGGATAAAGTTACTCTTTTTATGTTCCCATCATTCCTTGTTTGGGGAATCTGACCACTTCAGGATTGGTGCACTTCTTGACCGTTTGTGGTGGAGGTCTGACGTGTCATCCACTTCCGTCCATTTTGAAACCTCCCGCTCAGCACCTCTTCAATATTTTATCTCCATGATATTCTCCTTCTCCAAACTTAGAGTATTTTATCTGCACATGTTGACTAACATTCAGCCTCTTGGAGAAGTGCCGGTTTATCGAGACCATAAAAGATGTCTCGACCACTTGATGTTTCAATCCCATGTATCGAGAGGTCTATCTCTCGAATATTCTTTACGTCTCGAACTCGATAGGTATATCGAGAGGTCCTTACCTCTCGAACTTGGCTTGTGTCTCGAGACTTAGTTGATGTCTCGTAGACCCTTATTCCTCCAGAGTTGTCTCGTGCCTGCTTCTGATCTATCTGTTTGCTTACAACACGAAAACTTCTAAGTTGTTCAAACAAGTTTACCTCAAGCTTAAATATTTCCCGAGTTGAGCTCAAATTACCCGGTTGTATTTTCGCTCTTAGTTTACTTATCGAACTTACATTGTTTTGCCTATGTATCGAGACTTGGGGATTCTTACTTAACAGTTGGTATCATCAAAACCTATTACATGATGTTCCTAACAATTAATACATATATAAATACATATATAACATACAAACATGCAACCGTATAATTGAATAGCATTTAATTACGTACATTAACATAATATAGTAATATTTTTTTGGAATACTATAATATACATCATATAGTAATTTGATTGTTGGAATTTTTTTTTTTGAATATTAACATGAGAGGAATTTAATTACGTACATTAACATAATATAGTTATATTTTTTTGGAATACTATAATATACATCATATAGTAATTTGATTGTTGAATTTTTTTTTTGAATATTATCATGAGAGGAATTTAATTACGTACATTAACATAATATAGTAATATTTTTTTACTACTATAATATACATCATATAGTAATTTGATTGTTGTAATTTTTATTTTTTTTGAATATTATCATGAGATGAATTTAATTATGCACATTAACATAATATAGTAATATTTTTTTTGGAATACTATAATATACATCATATAGTAATTTGATTGTTGTAATTTTTATTTTTTTTGAATATTATCATGAGAGGAATTTAATTATGCACATTAACATAATATAGTAATATTTTTTTTGGAATACTATAATATACATCATATAGTAATTTGATTGCTGGAATTTTTTTTTGAATATTATCATGAGAGGAATTTAATTACGTACATTAACATAATATAGTAATATTTTTTTAAATATTATAATATACATCATATATTAATTTGATTGTTGGAATTTTTTTTGAATATTTTCATGAGAGGTTTACGTACATTAACATAATATAGTAATTTCTTTTGAATACTATAATATAATCATATAGTAATTTGATTGTTTACGAATATAAAATAAAAAATACTCAAGTTCAAAATATTTTGAACCATAATTGAATTGCATGGTATATTATCATGAGAGAAATTTAATTACGTACATTAACATTTGAACTTTTTTTTTGAATATTATCATGAGAGGAATTTAATTACATACATTAACATAATATAGTAATATTTTTTTAATACTATAATATACATCATATAGTAATTTGATTGTTGAAATTTTTATTTTTTTTGAATATTATCGTGAGACAAATTTAATTATGTACATTAACATAATATAGTAATATTTTTTTTTTGAATTCTATAATATACATCATATATTAATTTGATTGTTGGAATTTTTTTTAATATAGTAATATTTTTTTTTTTGAATTCTATAATATACATCATATATTAATTTGATTGTTGGAATTTTTTTTAATATTATCATGATAGGAATTTAATTACGTACAGTAACATAATATATTAATATTTTTTTGAATACTATAATATACATCATATAGTAATTTGATTGTTGGAATTTTTTTTGAATATTATCATGAGAGGAATTTAATTACATACATTAACATAATATAGTATTTTTTTTGAATACTATAATATAAATCATATAGTAATTTGATTGTTTACGAATATAAAATAAAAAATACTCAAGTTTAAAATAGTTTGAACCATAATTGAATTGCATGGTATATTATCATGAGAGGAATTTAATTACGTACATTAACATTTGAATTTTTTTTTAATATTATCATTAGAGGAATTTAATTATGTACATTAACATAATATAGTAATATTTTTTTTGAATACTATAATATACATCATATAGTAATTTGATTGCTGGCATTTTTTTTAATATTGTCATGAGAGGAATTTAATTACGTACATTAACATAATATACTAATTTTTTTTTGAATACTATAATGTACATCATATAGTAATTTGATTGTTTACGAATATAAAATAAAAAATACACAAGATTAAAATATTTTGAACCATAATTGATCTGAATTGCATGGTATATTATCATGAGAGGAATTTAATTACGTACATTAACATAATATAGTAATATTTTTTTGTGTACTATAATATATACATCATATAGTAATCTATATATATATATATATATATATATATTAAAAATACGCAAGATTAAAATATTTTGAACCATAATTGAATTGCATGGTATAATAACTATAATTTTGTTTAATAATTATTACTTTCCGTGTGACTATTTTGTTAATATATGTACATAAATAAGGAATCCATACAGGAATGGAATTGAATAAAATATTTCATTAATTTTCGTGTATAATAAAGAATGGAATCATATTTTGAATATTTTTTCAATTTTAGCCATAAATAAGAAATAATAAGGAAGGCTAGAATTTTTTATAAGGAATTATTATATAATATTATGCTGACCAATTTAAAATTTTTTAGACTAAAATGAGAGGGAAAGCTAGCACTTCTATTTTAATATATATATATATATATATATATATATATATATATATATATATATATATATAAAGTAATAATCAACAGGTAGTCTAATTAAAGTTTTTTTCTCAGTTAAATAATATAATTAGATATAATAATTACCATGAAATATAAAAATTTGACTTTAAATTGTAAAATGTTAAAGGTTTTAATATTTAAAATATTAGCTGTAAATTATATTATTGGTGGTTTCACAAAATGGGTTGATTGTTGGATAAGAATTTCTTACCTAGAACTCCATAAAAACCATTATATTTATTTTATATCTATAATTTTATAGTAGCAAAATATATCCAATTAACTCACCTACCATATTTTGAAATGCGTGTAGACGTTATTTTCATTTGTATTTTTATTACCAAATCTCCTTTCATTTGCTATTTATACTCTGTAACCAAATCTTATACATACAATTATCAATAATATATTTGCATCTTTTCTTTCTCCCATATCGTAGAAGTTTCATAGTACTACATAAGCTATGGAAATAGTTTCTCCAAAAGTTGTTGTCTTCCTTGCTCTCATGATTTTTGTGGCTGGTTAGATTCTTTCTTTTTCACTCACTCTCTACACATAGCATTGTTTATTTATTTATTTTATTTCATACCAAAAGGTGCGATGCATGATTGCTAGACACCCTTACATAAGTCACTATTTAACATGTCATAATTTTATTAAATACATTTTATATTTGAATATTACGTATATTTTTTATCAATGTACGGTGAGGTTGCTCAATTCATGAGTAGTTTGTGGAAATAAGGAGTTGGGTTAATTTTACTTTTTTAAATATACACTTAATCATAGCAAGTTGAGAATCTTGTTACTCTTGGGTATAAATATATTATTTTGAACTAGAAATGCGATGCATTTTGATTATTTTCTATCACAGATTTGGTTGAAACTAAATCATTAAATGTGGAGAAAAATAAAAAACTTTGTACCAAATGTGGTAAAAATAATGCTTAATGATCAAATGTAGATATTCCATAATAGTAATGGGACCAAAAATAGAAATAAACAAAAATGAAAATAACTTAAGTGTTTTCCTCTTTGTTGTTGTTGTTATTATATGTCTTAAACTAATGTCTACCAGATAAATTCAAAATATATATTTTAAAAAAAATCTCTCGATTTTTAAGTTTTATTGCTCATTAATTATGTGATGTGGTCTCCATCTTTTAGTTTCGATAAATGTGATTCCTTAACTGTTCAAACCGTTTACAAATTAATATGCAATGATTATTTGATTGTATATAAATAGGGTTTCCAAGCATGGAGGTGGAAGCAAAATTGCCCCCAAAACATTGCAAGAACAATACGGATTGCAAGTACTACTGTGATGTTGGAGTTGGACTATGTACTGATGGCTGGTGTGTATGTGACGTTGCTGGCAAAAAATCATTTGATAATGTAATATTGCATGCATAACTAAAAGGGGTAAATTTGTTTATTTTCTTTATTTTGCGGGGAAGTATTTATATAAGAAATAAGGCAAATTTATAGTTGTAATTTTGGAGAATGAATTATGAGTCAACCATGCAATTAATTTAAGTAATCATGTGGTGCTATTTTTTAAATATTTATTTTATATCATTTCATTAACCTAATTATTTGGTCCATCAAATAAAAAAAAAAAGGTATAATTTGCCACAAAAGTATACTGTTGAAAACATAATAATACTAAATAAATCTTGTATTATTCTACTAACTAATGTTTTTCCGTCCGATACATGAAAAAAAAATTGTTACTATACAAAATTAAAATTAAAATTTTGTATGGTTAATAAAATCTCTAATCATGTACGTATTTAGATAAATTTGTAGATAAAGTTCACATAATTAAGTTAATTTATTCCTAATTGTATTTCATATATTATAATTCTTAGAATATGAGGAATAACTAATGGCACGTTTGGTTCGCGGGATAGGCTTGAAATGGAATAGTATTCCCAGTAATAGACATATTCCTTTGTTTGGTAAAAATTGCTATAGAGATTCCTAACCCCTAGGTATTAGGCTATTCATGAGTTCTCAGGAATAGCCTAAAGTTGCTATTTTCAATTTTACCCCATGACATTTTGGGAAAAGATCTTCCTTTCCCCAAAACACCTCAATATTATTTAAAAAAAAAAAAACTTGTAACTAAGAGCAATTAAGACTCCTTAAATGAAGGAGCTTTTGGCTCTCTAAGGCTTCCTCATCTTGTTGTTAATTTCAAAAAAGAAGCAATGTTTCTCTTATATAGAGGAGCTCAAATCAGCTCTTCTTTCTGAGTTACTGATATAGGATCAAAAACTCTCATTTGTGTGTTTTTTTTTTAAATAATTATTTTATGTAGAATTTTGTTTTGTTATATTATTATTATTATTATTATTTTCTTATTATTGTTAGTAATATTATTATAAGTTTTATTTTATTATTTTATTATTACATAATAATAATATTAATATTAATAATAACATGAATGCTGTTATAGGTCATTTTACATGTTAACTGCTAACCTAAACAGCTAATTTTACCAAATATTTTTTTTACAAACCGCTAATACAATCCGCTTGTCAAACCCGCTAATACAATCTGCTATCTAATAACCTCTAACACAATCCGCTAGCCGCTGATTGCCAAACAAGCTCATAGGCTATACGATGTGGATATTATAAACTCTATATAATTAGAATATTATTATTATTATTATTATTATTATTATTATTATTTATTATTATTATTATTATTATTATTACATATTTTATAAGGGTATTTATGTCTTTTAAAATATATTTTATTTCTATTCCTTAAACCAACCAAACACTGTAATTCCTAAAGTCTATTCCTCCTGCGAATCAAACAATAGAATACAATTCCTATTCTATTCCTTGCCTATTCCATTCCTTATGGAATAGCATTCCTATTACTTCAAAATTCATTCCGTGAACCAAACGTGCTGTAATAGAATTATATACTTAAAAATTAATAAAAATTGTAAATTTTAAATTTTGTATGAGTAAGTTTAAAATCTAGTCGGAGGCATTTCCTTATATGATTGTATAATACATTGTATATACACATAATATTTATTAATATGTATATAGGAAAATTCTATAATATAATTTCCGTATAATTATAATTTATATTGATAGATTTATATTTAAAATAATTACATTTAGAAATTAAAAAACTAGCATTTAATTTTAGTATGATTAATATATTGCATAAGTATATGTATGTATGTATTTAACAAATTTTCTAAATATTTATGAACACATATTTTGTTAATTTTATAAATTCATTTTCTTTATTAAAATCAGAACCTTTAACAATGTGACATTATGGGGGTATTTATACAAAAAATAATAAGCCTAAGTAGGGAAATAGGAAAGGATCTTAACAAATATAACTTCAGGAAAGTTATTTAAGCTGCTAAACCGCCACAATAGCTGCCAAATATCGAATTAGGAAAGAATCCGCCATAAATGTTAGATTCTGCACAATCACCGACTTTCAAGACGCACCCAATCGAACACCATTTCCCGACCGCCTGCCTCAACTCAGGTTGCTTGGGTACAACCCGAACCTATAACCCATCGGTTTTTCCGACAAAGTTAAGGTTCGAGAATATATAAATTTTTAGGCTATGACATTTATGAGAAGGTCTCTCGGTGTTCGAAAGAATTTTTTTTTTTTGAGGCTAGTTATTAATAAGCTGCGATCTACATACCGGTCACGAACCGTAAAATTTTTTTTAAGGATATATATTCAGTTCGAATTTTCCTAGAAATTTGATTATTAAGTATGATACGATTAAGCCTGAACTTCTCGTTAGTCCAAGTGAAATTTTAAACGGACTGTAAGGGGTAAAATTGTTACGGACCTTGTACCTATATTTCGCGAGATACCGAAAAATTCCCAATTTTAGTGATTATCGACGGGATTATTTTTAGGATAATTTTGGTATTAGAATTTTTCCGAATTAAGCTATAATCATCCGAACTTTCATCTGATTTAACCCCAAACTGGCAAAATAAAATTGTTCTTCAAGGAGCCACCATAGGGAGATGACAAATGGCAATCCAATCACCACTTGGTTGGCTCATTTATGGCATGTCATAAGAAGTATGGGAATGTTGCACTTGATTTCTTAACCTTCAAGCCAAACTCACATCATCTCTCTCTCCTACTCCACCAATCGAAAATACCATAAGGAAGAAGAAGAAAGGAATTAGTTTAGTCGAAAATACCATAAGGAAGAAGAAGAAAGGAATTAGTTTAGTCTTCCACTTGTGATCAAGAACTCCCAAGCATTTCTTCAACTCAAGTGTCTAAGTGTCAAGAACTCCCAAGCATTTCTTCAACTCAAGTGTCTAAGTGTAGGTAAGACTTTGGACTTTGTTTGGTTAAATCCTTCCTAGAACTTAAGTGTAAATTAAAGGTGCATGAAAATGTTGTTGTTATGGTGATATTTTTAGGATCTTTGGTGAAAGACTCAAGGGAAGACATCATCAACTCCTACGGTTTTTAGGATATTCTAAAGAGGTAATGAATCCCTTAAGTTGGTTTAGTCACTTGAAGGTGAACAAATGCTAGTAAATTATGTGACTAGGAATTTTATGCGAAAATTACGTGTTAAGTTTGTGGATCTACTAGTTGACTCAAGAAACCACACTTTGGATTTTTGGTAATTTTTGTATACATGTTCATAGCTAATTTATGCATGTATATGTTGTATTTATGCCCATATAGGCTTATACTTGTGAAAATAGTGAAAGGAAATCAGGATAGATTCTGGCAGTAACTTCCGAGATTTATTGGGAAAATTTGGTAAGGTATTTTGACTCCATTTTTCTCATATATGTAGTTCAATAAGTGTAGAACCCGCATATAAAATTTCATAATGATCGGAGTAGTATAAGTATGGTTTTCGAATTTTTTTCCAAAACTGGTCCAGACAGAAAAAAATTCTGGACGGCACACTGCCAAGGGCAAAAATGGAATTTTCTGTGTTTATTCGTGGATCAAAATGACCAAAACTTTTTATGGATATCAAGTACTATAAGTTGGGGTTCTACCATAAAAATTTCAAGTGAAAAAGAGTTCGGAAACTATTTTTACCGGCTCAATCTTTCGGACTGCGCCAAGCTGAAATTTTCTGAAAAAGAATGGTTAGGAACAATTTTGACAAAAATATTTTGTAATAAATATAGTAACGAAATTTTGGAATGTCACAATCAACTTGGAAGAAGAATTGTGTTTTTAAGAAACAAGTGTGACTCTTGTCACTTGGAAATTTCGTGGTGAAAAGCCATTGACAAATGTGTGTATTTTGGAAACATATTTGGATAAGTATAATTGTTTTGAGTCGTCATGTGAATATGCTAATGTGAGATGTCTTGTATGATTAATTCATACTGCAGAGCGAAGTCTATTCGCTGAGTGAATAGTGAGGTGTCTTGTATGATTAATTCATACTGCAGAGCGAAGTCTATTCGCTGAGTGAATGGTGAGATGGTGAGGTGTCTTGTATGATTAATTCATACTGCAGAGCGAAGTCTATTCGCTGAGTGAATGGTGAGGTGTCTTGTATGATTAATTCATACTGCAGAGCGAAGTCTATTCGCTGAGTGAATAGTGAGGTGTCTTGTATGATTAATTCATACTGCAGAGCGAAGTCTATTCGCTGAGTGAATAGTGAGGTGTCTTGCATGATTAATTCATACTGCAGCGCGAAGTCTATTCGCTGAGTGAATAGTGAGGTGTCTTGCATGATTAATTCATACTGCAGCGCGAAGTCTATTCGCTGAGTGAATGGGGAGATGTCTTTGTATGATTAATTCATACTGCAGAGCGAAGTCTATTCGCTGAGTGAATGGTGAGATGTCTTTGTATGATTAATTCATACTGCAGAGCGAAATCTATTCGCTGAGTGAATGGTGAGATGTCTTTGTATGATTAATTCATACTGCAGAGCAAAGTCTATTCGCTGAGAGAATTAGTGAGCATTAAAATGTCGTGTGTCCCGAACAATGATGTGTGTGTTGTGATTCTCACTTTGGATTGAGTGGAAATTCTCGGAAATGAAAGTTTTGCAAACTTGTCCGAAAGGACATGAAAATGATTTGAGCGGCAGTTATGCCATGGTATTTAACTGAGAAAACTTTACATGATTTAACTCGTATACTCTGCTATACTTTCTTTTATTGATAATCTGGTTACAGGTAGATTTTCAACTTATGGAAAAAGCTACAGTTTTCTGAGAATTATGTCTTTCGAAACCTTTGTTTACTTTTGAGTGACAATGGATTTCCTTACTTAGCCGTCGTGCTAACTACACTTCATTGTGTCCTTTATTAGATGGAACCTAGCACAGGTTCCTGTAGCCCACCGGACTCAGATCCTTCTGAGTTCGAGTTCCCCATATATGACTACGACGAGTATGCACAGTATCTACTAGATGGAGATCCCTATGCCCCGGGCTACGCACCTGACCCGCCTACGCTGACTTGTACTCCAGAGCCCACTCTTGCTCCAGTCTCACCGGAGGTACCTGTGTGGTCCCCTGTCCCCGTTGAGCCAATGTGTCCCTTTGATGCCCTTCAAGCCAGCTATGGGTTCTACCCCATAGAGATCGTACCTGGTAGCAGCCCCCTTGAGTTCGTGGTTCATTACCCGTACCCGTGGGATCCGAGTCCCTCGGATTACCATGACGAGTGGATGATGTACATGAACACGTGTCGGTTTCTGGACCATATTATGTGGTTCGAGGGTGAGTGGCATGTGGTTTGGGGCACCTACACGGGCCCAGTGTACCACTCGTTAGACTAGGTAGAGTCTAGAGTGGGGGTTCAGTCAGTGCTTTTGTGTACATATATCTTTTGTAGCGGTGCTAACTCTAGACTGTTTGTCAAGGCCGGGTCTTACTAAACTCTCTTGATGGGTTGTATTTGTAAACCCTCGCTTCTTTTGGTAGCTTGTTTAGCTACACTTTTCTCTATGCTATAAAATGCATTTTCATTTTGATGATTATGTGATAGAGTGCTTCATCCTTATCTTTAGCCTGTGCATCTAGAATAAATCCTATCTGAATGTGATCGGGTTTAGTCTAGGTGTGGCGGTAACTACTCCGGTTGTTCGGTATAGCCGAGTCGGGGTGTTACAGAACCACAAGGTGAAAAGACCTGGTCAGTGGGCAGGCTCTAGATACCGGGTCCATTCGGGTCAAGTACCCCAATCTAGGTATCCACTACTAGTCCCTCACTTTCTCGAGCTCTTCCGATGCAACGACTCGGGAAAGTAATTCTCCAAACGAATTCCTCATGACGCACTGCTAACGAGCAGGCAGTCAGTACTTTGTCAATCTTGTAGTGTTGTTGAGCACAATATCGCCTCCCAAGCGGATCACAATTCAAAGATTCCATCTTCCTGGCCAATCAAACTTCTCTTGAGTCAGATCACAATTCAAAGATCTACGCTGCCTTGGCTGAGCGCTTCGCCAACTTCAGCCCTGATCGCTATGGACTTCCGACCACTCTAGAGGAATCTCAACAACACCCAGCTACCCCCGCACTTGACTAGGGACATGATGGTAGCCCGCAAATTTTGTTGGACACCGAGTACTTGGACTCGGCCGCTAATCGTCAAGCTTTGGTTGGGGGTTCTACATCTGCCCTACTTGACTTAGAAGAAGAGGAGGAGACTTCTGTCGTCCTTCTGAGGCACCGACCGACTACCCTGCTATTACTGTCCCGATTGACCTCCCCTCTAGACCAATGGAGGAGACTGCTGGCCCATTAGCGAGTTAGGATAGTTTAGTACCCTTTTATTTTGAAATCCCTCTTGTGAAGAACTTGGCTCCGTTGGTGCCCTTTTTTGGAATACAGTCTTTTTGCTCCCAGTCATTCTTCTTTTACCTTTGCACTACTCACTTATTCTGTTGCAAAATTTACTAAGTATTTTCGCACCTTTTGTGATTGCCCAGCTCACAAGTTGGCCTCGTCCTAATCTCCCAAATCACATAGTCTAGATGGGATTTTCATAGACGCCTTTCAATTGGCCAATCTATTTATAGGGAACTTCGCCTATTTGTCTTCTAGGAAAATGACAAGCTTCGAAGTGGCTTGTCGCTGTCATTTGTGCACAGCGCGCGTGACTTTGAGTACAGATTCGGTCACGTAGTCCAAGTACATTTTCTGCTCCATAAATAAAGCCATACCCCCTTAGAGCTTCCTTGGAGTTTTCTTTGTATGAACCATGGGTCCGAAAAAAAATGCCCAGAAAGGTGGCAAGAGCATGCAAAGGCGCTCTTCCAACCGTCTTGCCGAACGAGCTAGGCTTGAGAAGCTGAGGGTTCGGAGGGCTACTCAAGGCGGCTACGAAGTGCGAGACTCGTCAAGTGATCCATTGGTCGTTTTGTCTAGTGAGGAAGAGCCGGTGGCTGCGCCCCTGTAAAGGGAAGGGAGCCTACTACCAGATCTTGACTACCTAGCGTTTCTAGAAGATATGTATGGGATGATCGATCGGAGCTCCCCAACTGGCACTTCTCCATCATTCGCGCCCTTTTGGGAGGAAGTGCGTTTTACCATGCTGCCCGACTCCCCTACTCCTCCTCCTCAGACCCATACCAGGCCGTGCAAGTGCATCCCTCGTCCTTCGAAGAAAAGATGAAGGGCGTAATTTGATGTAGATCGACGTCTTGTATGACATAAATAAAATGTTTCTTTGCTTTTTCCCTAGCTGCGAGCCCTGAGTATTGTCAAACGATGGGTAAAGATGGCTCGATCAACTATAGGCATTTCTTTAGGCCTCCAAGCAAATATCTCTTTAAAGTCCCTCAGCACTCGGATGACTACCTCCCTTATGCTCTCTTGGAGCCTAACTCCGATTTTCAACTTCCTTTTAGGTTGGTCTAAGTCTAGGACAATCTCTTCTAACTCGACTGCTGGCTCCAAGCGCTCGACTGCCTATTCCAACACCTGATTAGCGATAGTGTTTATACGTAAACCCTTTTCGCCTACCCGCCGACAGGTTTGTAGGTAACAGCTCCTGACCATCTTTTGGTCACATCGCACTACGCTGACGCTAGTCGGTGTGCGGAACTTCATGCATAAATGCTCAATGGAAATCAACTAGCCTAGATCTTCCAGGCCTAGTCGGCCAAGAATGATGTTATGGCCACATTCCAAGCCGACCACCACAAACTCCATGTCTATCTTTCTCACATTAGGCCAAGTTCCCAATTCAAATATATATATATATATATATATATATATATATATATATATAATTATCCTATGCTTTAGCTAATCTTAATTAATTCTTTGTTTCAAATTAATATTTATCTTATATATCTAATTCTTTGCTTATGTAATCACCTTTTTCTTTAACTTGGAAGGCTGAAGCCGCCATTGCACTTTTTCAGAGAATGTTGCTTGAGTGCTTGAAGAGAAATAAAAATATACAATACCAGTAATTTATCAAAAAATTCAAAGTTTCAAAGATATATGAAAAATGACCAAGTTACTCCTTGAAGAAGATAAGAATTGATATTGTGAAAAGCGTAGAAAATATGAAACTTAGCTTGCAATATTAATTGGGAAGGGTCAAATATTTTGAGGAGGAGGGACACCAAAAATAAATATTATTATACTATTAAAAAAATTAGGGGGAGGGGGGAGGCTAGGGCCCCTTGCAACATGCAGGTAGCTCCGTCCTTGATGACATGACATGTTATAATTAGTTAAATATTCAATCAATTACAAATCAAAAATAATAATTTTATAATCAACTAATTATAATATATTACATTAACAAAAATTCTTTTTCAAAGAGTAATATATATAATATGATACTCCGTATAATATAAAAAGAGTTTGTACTCAAAGTGAGACAAAATGAAGAATAGAAGCTGGAAGTGAAAACTACAACAAAGTCCCACAAATATAAATATCTGCCGTCTAAAAGCGGCAGGTTGGGTGGTCAAACCCCGGTTCATCACGTGGGCAAATTATTGTATGAACCACGGTTTAAAACGACATCGCTAAATTTTATGAGTTAGAATAATGTACATTATCTATTATACTAATAAGAGCCAAAGAGAGTTAGGCCTAAAATGGGTAGAAAAAATGGCGGTCAAATTATTTAATCAAATAGATGGTTCAGATGAATTATTTAATCAAATAGATGGTTAAGATAATTCAGATTAATATTATTAATAGAGATTACCTAATTTAACCTTACTTTTATGATTATCCGTTAAGTTTTCCGTTAATATTCTCTTCTCCGTTAATATTCCGTTAATATTCTCTTCTCCGTTAATATTCTATAAGAAAGGTCTTAGTAGTTACACCAAAAAATTATACATATGTATTTCTTTAATACCATGAAAAAAATAAAAAAAAAATAGTTTGAAACCAATCATATTAACTACTTGGGGATTTGTTGACAATGAAAGTACTCAAATAATTCATTACCCAGCAAATTGAAGCGAGAAACTACCTTTTAATATCTTTGGAATACATAATATTTTAAATTTTCAAATTTTTATTAATTAATTTAATCTTGTTTCTTAAACTAGAGATTTCTTTATCCACAATAACTCATTCAACAATAATGGTTGAACCAAATGAACTCCAAACAGAACACCTAAAGGAAAGTCCATAGCTCCTATATCATATTCTCATTGCATGACGTTGTCATCTATGCTACCAACAATATCCGAATTGCAAATAACACACTACCAACAAAAAGGAAGAGAACAAATAGTAAAGATGAAGACAATGACAATGTTACTCAAAAGAGAATTAAGAACACTTAGAAGAATTCAAATTAAAAGTAGTATTTATTTTGAGTATCATTTTTAGACCAAATATTTAGACTATCAATTTTACAACGTTGCAAACATTTATTTTAGTAATAATTATAATGAATTTTCTATATTATCTTGGATTCATATACTTTGAGTTAGATATTTAAATAAAAAAATTCGACATTCAATTACCCATGTATAAACTTCTCTTATATAATCTTGCATTGATATACTTTCAAATATTTATTTAATTATAAACATTGGGCATTAACCCATTCGCGCAATGCGCGTATAAAACTAGTTTATTAGAATAAATGAAAATTTTTAGGTAATATAATATACATTATTGGTTAGACTAATGTACATTATGAATTAAAATAATAAAATTTTTTAAATAAGATAATCGTTGTGTTAAAATTACGCTCTACACAATAACTATTGCATCACGTGATGTCCGGCTCGGTCCATTTCATTAATCGGGCCAAACAGGTGGGCTATGGAGAATGGACAACTATTTCCAGCTGTATCGACCCAATTAAAAGCTGGTGGACCCCCCGATACCATATCCGGACTCCAAATTCGTATCAAATCCAGTTCATAAACACTTCATAGGCACAGCCACGGGATAAATAATTACCAGGTTTCCTTTTTTTTTTTTTTTTTTTTTAAATAGATATATTATATATTATATTATCTATCCAGCATCCAAATCTCTCTCGATCCGTCTGCAAATTCGGTCACAGCAGAAAGAGAGAGAGAGATGAGAGAGATCATCAGCGTACATATCGGCCAGGCCGGAATTCAGGTCGGCAATGCCTGCTGGGAGCTCTATTGCCTTGAGCATGGCATTCAACCCGACGGCATGATGCCTAGGTGATTTTAACTTTTCCTTTTTTTTTTTTTTTAGTTCTATTTTTTACCAAAATGCGTTTTCATTTTGTGAATTTTCGTCGAATTTGTAGTCTACAACTCTACATTTGTCAGGAACAAAACAAAAATTTGATTTTCTCGGTAATTGTGATAGAGTTTTACGTTCGACTGTAGATCACGAGGCTACAACAGAGCACTAGAGCAGTTGTTTTTTTTTTTTTTGTTTTTCTTAAAAAAAATTATTTGATTGGAAAGTGTCTAGTACTCCGTATTATTTCATGTTTTCCTGCTTTTTTTTTTTTTTTTTTTTCTTTTCTGGAATCTGGAGGATGATGAATTGCAGATATACTTTTTTAGTTGCTTGTCTCGCGTTTAATTTTGGTTATATTGCGGTACTTAGTTTGTGATGTGACCTGTTGGTGCATTATTGTCTTATTGTTTTGTACATTTTGATTTTTAGGAAATGATTGGTTTAGAATAAAATTCATTAATTTAATTGCTCCTCTCTTTTTTTGAGTTTTTTTTCTTCTCAAACTCAAAGTATTGTACAATTGGCTTCATTTAATAATTGAACTTGTCTAGCTATTGATTTAAATGAAAAATGTCATTTTGAGTTATGTGATTAACTTTCAAAGGTAGCTGCCGCAAATGGCTTTCAACTTGTCTGCCCATGAGCAACCCTTAAGTATTGGTGTTTATTTTCAACACTCTTGAAGAGCTATTACTGCATTAAATATTATGAAGTTATACCACTAGTTAAGAATGAGGCTTCTTTTTTTTTTTTTTTTTTTTTTTTTTTTTTTGTTGTTGATAACTTGTGCTAAGGAATCATTCCATTTTTTCTCTCTCAAGTAATGTGACAATTTTAGATCTATTCCAAACTTTCAATTTTGACATAAATATTCCTCTACTTGCAAAATTGTTCCACATTTAGTTAAAATGTCTTAAATTCCCTCACTTTGTGGACATTTCTCCAAACTCCACCATTTTGCAAGTGGTGGTGTACTGGTGTTTCGGACTGAATGTGGAAAAAAATTGAAGATATAGGACTAAATATGCCGACATTAAAAGTCATGAATTATATCTGCAATTGTCACTATAAACAGAGCCCAAATTGAAATTAACTCATTGTGGCAAGGTTGGTTAATTCATGGATATTCTCGGTTGTGACATTTGAATCAAATCTGAATAGGATATATTATAAATAATTATTTAGTGGTGTTCCTTTCTTACAATTTTCAGGAGTAATTTGCATACCAAATCAGGAATATACTTATTCATAACTGTGTTCCTGGGCATGCATTTGGAGTTTGGACCTGATATTGAAATATAGAAGGGAAGAATAATCAACTATGAGTCTATAAGTCTATGAGTATGTTCTTATCATGTTCAATTTGGAAATCATATTGATCGAATAGTCCAATTTTGGATATGGAAATAGGAAATTCTCACTGGCAATTGCTGTCCTCTAACTAACTTTGTTCTCTCACTTATTTTCTATTTAATCTTGGATTTTGTCAGGCATTGTGTAAAACTTATAATGGATTATGATTATTACCTTTACTTTTTTGCTTGCAGTGACACATCAGTTGGTATTGCAAATGATTCTTTCAACACCTTCTTTAGTGAAACTGGTTCAGGCAAACATGTGCCTAGAGCTGTATTTGTTGATCTTGAGCCTACTGTTGTGGATGAAGTGAGAAGTGGGGCATACAGGCAACTGTTTCATCCCGAGCAACTTATATCTGGTAAGGAGGATGCAGCCAACAACTTTGCGAGAGGACATTATACAGGTACCTTTCTAATGCTGTAGATAAAGAATGTGATTAATTTTATTTTTTTTGAGTTGAAATTTTGACTTGTATTTTTTGACATGCTTTGCAGTGGGGAGAGATATCGTTGATCTGTGCCTTGATAGAGTGAGAAAATTAGCTGACAATTGCACTGGTTTGCAAGGATTCCTGGTCTTTAATGCTGTTGGTGGTGGCACAGGTTCTGGTTTAGGATCCCTGCTTCTGGAGCGTTTGTCTGTAGATTATGGAAAGAAATCAAAACTCGGATTTACCATATATCCATCTCCTCAGGTAGTCTTAGCTATGATTTTATGAGATTATGTATGCTCTTTTAACAAAGGATTAAGTTTGGAAAATTCACTAAATTACTTATATAGATTACCCCATTCCATCTGGTTGGGAAAAGAGTCTCAATTCCAAATAAATTAAAAATATGAAAATTAAAATATCAGAAAAAGATAAATTTATTTGAGAATAATCAAAAGGTTCATTCTGACTAGGTAAAGTAAAGAGGGTATTGGAACGTTGGATGCCTGCTAAGGCTTATATTTCCTGCTTAGTTAACATCTTCTAGGAATTTATTCCTCTAAACTCAATCAGCTGTCTTCTTAGAGCTTTAAAGTTGGTTACATTATGTATTTTGAACATGCAGGTATCAACTGCCGTTGTTGAGCCATACAACAGCGTCTTATCTACTCATTCCCTCCTAGAACACACAGATGTTGTTGTGCTTTTGGACAATGAAGCAATATACGACATATGCAGGAGAGCCCTAGACATTGAAAGGCCAACTTACACAAACCTGAACCGCTTAATTTCTCAAATCATCTCATCTTTGACAACTTCTTTGAGGTTTGATGGAGCCATTAATGTTGACATCACCGAGTTCCAAACTAACCTTGTACCTTATCCACGAATCCATTTCATGCTTTCTTCTTATGCTCCTGTTATCTCGTCTGCCAAGGCTTATCACGAACAGTTGTCTGTTCCTGAGATTACGAATGCTGTTTTTGAACCATCAAGCATGATGGCAAAGTGTGATCCAAGACATGGGAAATACATGGCATGTTGTTTGATGTACCGTGGAGATGTTGTCCCAAAGGATGTCAATGCCGCTGTTGCTACCATTAAGACAAAGAGGACTGTTCAGTTTGTTGATTGGTAAGTTTATTATATTCTGAATGAATCTCACAGTCACAGAACCATTAAATTTGAGGTGTCATGTGAATTGATGGGAGTTTGATATGGACTCTTCAGGTGCCCTACGGGTTTCAAGTGTGGCATCAACTATCAGCCACCGACAGTGGTTCCTGGAGGTGACCTTGCCCGTGTGCAGCGTGCAGTGTGCATGATCAGCAACAACACTGCTGTGGCTGAGGTCTTCTCCTGAATTGACCACAAATTCGACCTAATGTATGCCAAGCGTGCCTTTGTCCATTGGTATGTGGGTGAGGGTATGGAGGAAGGCGAGTTCTCAGAAGCCCGTGAAGATCTTGCTGCCCTTGAGAAGGACTACGAGGAAGTTGGAGCAGAGGGTGTCGATGAAGAAGAAGAAGGGGAAGACTACTAAAGTATTGCAAGTCGAGGACAGTGACAACAAATCTGTCTTGTCTATTGTACCATGTTGCAAATTATTACTCGGTATATCCTTGTATTCATACTTGTATTCTTGTGTGTTCCAGTAGTCAATTTGAATTACCATGATGGTCCGCATTAGTAATTAAATCACTTTATGAATGCTTCTTCGTCTCTTTACATTTCCTCTTTAATTTTGTTTTTTTCACATCTTTCCATTCCGATTGGTTTACTGGTTACCTCAAAGCTGTGACTGAAGTTTGTTTTTGTTTACATTTATAAAAACCAATTGTAAAGTAGTACAGATAATGTCTCTTGAATTGAGATGTTTTAAACAAGAGAAAGTGATATGTGAATTAATATAAGTTTAGGAGAAGAAAGGTGGGAGATCCCAAAGAGTTTGGGTTTGGGTTCGGGAGGGATGATTGATAGCCTGCATATGCATATACTCCTGCACACCGTGCACTGCATATAGAGAAGCTGAAATTGATCTTTCAACTTTCATTCTTTCAAATTCTGAGAATCCCACTACTACTTCACCTTCACCTTCTGTCTTGGTTATATCAATCATTTGTTGAGCAAATTCCAGTCCTTGTTCAAAACTCCATGACTGCACCAAACTCGTAGAAGTAGCATCAGGTTTGTAAGTGTTATCAAACACATGATCATCGCTTTCTCGAATCTCATCATCACAGGCAAAGTCCAAAGCCTCATCTGATGAACTTTTTGTGTCATGATTTTCAGCACTGCCACCACTTTGACCAGAAGCTGTAATAGAGGAGGATCCAATTCTCTGCAGCTTTGCACTACTCTTCTTGGTGTTGAGAAGGTTTCTGATCCTGGAGGCCAAAGGAGAGTTCGAGTCTGGTGGGGCAATCGTTTCAAAGTTAGTGTGAGTACGAGTGCTTCTTGAACCGCGGAGAAGGAAGGCAGCCTGATCATAGGCGCGAGCAGCTTCTTCCGCGCTCTCATAAGTCCCGAGCCACATCCTGATATTCTGTGTCGTGTCTTTGATCTCCGCCACCCATCTCCCCGAAGGCCTCTGCCTCACCCCAACAAATTTGTTCTTGTTCTTGCGGTGCCGTTGTTTGTTCCACCCGCTTTCCTTCTGTAACGATGAGAAAATCTCATCTTCATGTTGCTGCTGCTGGAAGTGAATTTCCATTATATTGACAGCAATGTATGATCAGTGAGTTGAACAAGAAGAGAAGAGTTGTTGGAGTATATATGTATAGGAATAATAATAATTCAGACTTGAGGGTGTATTTATATATGCTGCTGGGACTGGGAGTTGTATATATAGTATTGTTATCTATGATAATTCAAATGTTTTTTTTTTTTAGTGATTTTTGGTGTTGTTTTGTGTATGTTGTAATAGGGGACAAGGAAACATTCTTTTTTCATACAAGTGAAAATGATATTGTTAAAAGATGACACATTCTCCTGCTCAATTCAAGATTGTAAAATGAATGTTTGGTTTGGTGTCTGACTGGGTTTGCCGTGACGTCTAAGGTTTCATAGAGTTTACTACTTCCAAGGGTGCATATGACCTTTCACCCAAAAGTTGACCGTCTTTTGTTTAGCCATCCTTTTACAAGAATTGGTATTCTTCAAATATTACGTCAATTTTAAGTTTGTTTTAAATCACGGAGTATATTTTTAATTGGTATTCTTCAAATATTACGTCAATTTTAAGTTTGTTTTAAATCACGGAGTATATTTTTTTTTTTTGAATACAACTGACCCTATTACATTGTAGTATCTGTTCATCTATACTTTTCCCAACCTGTTGAAGCACAAAGAGTCAATTTCGATATCTCCACAAAGAGTCAATTTCGATATCTCCTCCACTGAGGCTCGAACTCATGACCTTTCATTTGAGGGAGGCCACTACATGCCATTTGAGCACAAGGTGCTTGGCAAATCACGGAGTATATTTTTTTTTTTTGAATACAACTGACCCTATTACATTGTAGTATCTGTTCATTTATACTTTTCTCAACCTGTTGAAGCACAAAGAGGCAATTTCGATATCTCCTCCACTGAGGCTCGAACTCATGACCTTTCATTTGAGGGAGGCCCCTACATGCCATTTGAGCACAAGGTGCTTGGCAAATCACGGAGTATATTTTTTTTTTTGAATACAACTGACCCTATTACATTGTAGTATCTGTTCATTTATACTTTTCTCAACCTGTTGAAGCACAAAGAGGCAATTTCGATATCTCCTCCACTGAGGCTCGAACTCATGACCTTTCATTTGAGGGAGGCCCCTACATGCCATTTGAGCACAAGGTGCTTGGCAAATCACGGAGTATATTTTTTTTTTTGAATACAACTGACCCTATTACATTGTAGTATCTGTTCATTTATACTTTTCTCAACCTGTTGAAGCACAAAGAGGCAATTTCGATATCTCCACAAAGAGTCAATTTCGATATCTCCTCCACTGAGGCTCGAACTCATGACCTTTCATTTGAGGGAGGCCACTACATGCCATTTGAGCACAAGGTGCTTGGCAAATCACGGAGTATATAATAATTCATCAATTAGTTTGTAATGATTTAATAATACTAAAAAAAAAAAAAGGAAAAACTTGACATGTGATAATTCGTTGTGACTTTGATTAATTTATGAATAATCGATAAATATGAAAATGAAGAAAATTCACCTGTAAAATAGTTTATGCGCATTTGTGTAGAAGTTTGTGTGCATTTATGTTCGTTCGCAGGTTCTCAAGAGAGAATAGTTTCTCATTTGATCATATATATATAGAAATCTGTTTAAATGTGACCGTGCCTTCCCGTGCGGTCGGTGCCGTTCGCACCACTCAATGTTAGTGTTGCAGTGAGCATGGGATTGGGATTAAGGGTGGGATCAAAGTTGGAATTGAAATAACAATCCTATGTTTTGTTGAGTTATACAGCCTTTAGGTTCAACTAGCTAGGTAACTAATTGGTTGAATTTAACCTTTTAATCTTCCATATGCATTATAATTCAATTGATTTAAGAACGGTCCAATTTGAAGTTCTAACATGATATCCTAATGGTCAAGTACTTTGTGGCATCACGATTACCATTCCAAACAGAAAGTTATAGGTTTGAGTGGTATATCATATTGAGTAGATACTATAGATAGGTTAAATCTAAATTCTTACACAGTTACGCTTAGAATGATAGATGCAAATGATAAGATTTTCTAAAGCAAGTCATCAATTAAATGGTAAGTGTCAAAATCTTCAACCCACCTCAACACCTCATTATTGTTGCTCAATGAGATAAATTCAAGATTAATCCAGTCTTATTGTAAAAGGAGGAATTGTTTGTAACTCGGGGATGTGGTTGAGTAGAAAGAACTCATCTATATTATTAATAACCAAATGTTAAGGGTTCGATCCTTGACTTTGGATATATATGTAACAACCTTAAATCTCTTTTGTGTACAAAATCGGTACTACCTTAAATCTCTTTTGATATGTTTCGAGGGCAGGTAATCTAAGGAGTTTAAAAATTTTGATTTTTGGAGATAGTGGAGAATCTTTGAGTACGACTAAAAATGTTGTTTAAAAAAAAAAATAGTTATGACTTATGATAATGTTGTCCGTGGATCGCACAAGTGCAAATACTACTACTACTACTACTAATAATAATAATAAATAAGGATATTTTTGTCATTGTCACATTTTTTTCCTTCCCCACAACCACCAAAATCCAATTCATGGGATTACCCAATATAATTCAGCAAAAGGAGAGAATTGTAGAAAATGCACAACTCAATGTTAAAAAACGCACCACAATGAAAACACACAAAAACACCAAAAAACACACCACACACTCAAAATAATGCACCATAACTCCCCTACCCTTAATGGTGCATTTGCTAACACTATGTGTTGTATATTTGCATACCTAGTGGTGTGTTTTTTGGTGATGCGTACCTAATGATGCATATTTGTGTGGTGCAGTTTAGTACATAGTGTGGTACGTTTGAATACATGCTGTGGTGCGTTTTATTATGTATGTTGGTGCATTAACTGTGTTGTGGAATGATGCGTTTTAATCTATCCGATGGTGCATTTTCATACGTAGAATGATGTATAACTGTGTTATGGAATGGTGTGTTTTAATACGTCGTCTGGTGCATTTTAGTACATTGAATGGTGTGTATTTTAACACATGTGTTTTTAATAAGTGTGGTGCATTTTAATATGTAGAATGGTGCATATTTTAGCACATGTTTTCTAATATGTGTAAATAATGTATGTTTATAATCTGACATGAGGCACGTTGTGGTACATTTTAATACGTAGAATGATGTGTTTTATTAAGCATATTGATGAATTTTAAGTGAATAGGTGCATTTGGTATATTGTGTGGAATGGTGTGTTTTATCAGTCCTTTGGTGCGTTTTAGTACGTAGAATGATGTGTTCTGTAACATATATATATATATATATATATATATATATATATATATATATATATATATATATATATTGATGGGTAAATACCCCAAGGGACTACTGTAGAAATACAATGTGTATAGTCCATGTATTGTTGTACCCCTAAAAGGTCGGGTGTCCCTTAGAAATTGTTAAAGGGCAAGTGACCTTTGGGGAATATTATATTCCTGAAGGGTCAGGTCCTATTTCTATATAAAGGACCTGACCCTCCACTGTAATGGCACCCTCTCATCCCTTGCCTCTCGGGATCCTGATTCCATTCATCACTCAACTCTCACTCTCTCTCTCTTGTTCTTGGCTCATCTTCTCCGGGAGAAAACCATAGCTTTCCTCCCCAAACATACACACTCCATACACTACATCATACATAATCAAACAACACGTGGTGTAAATCCGTACCCCCGTTTACATTTACACCATCATTGGCGCCGTCTGTGGGGAATGCGACGAAATGCCGTGTTCCTCTAATCAACAAGATGATATTCACCATCCTCAACCACCATCAACAACGACGACACGGAAACGAGTTACAAATCAAACACCGGCGACCATAGCCGAAAAAGGAAGAAAAGTTCGCCGACGCGTCAAAAATGATATTCCGCTACTACATCACCCACGGCATGCGCTCGACGCGTCGAGAAGTCGTTCTTCTGCTCTAGTTCAGGCGAGAAAAAGAGGCGGAGCTACGAACTGGATTGCCACTTTGTAGGTGCTACCGCGACCTCCACCTTCGCAACAACCATCAATGCAAAGCTCACCGCCAGAACCACGAGGTTCTCTCGACCAACTTCGCCACGACGAGCAATGACAACCAAAACACTCCAGCGAACCTTGCCAAACTCCATCACCCTCACCTTTGTCTTCACTTTCTCTTTATCGGCGAAACCGACTGGTAGCAACCACCGCAACTCCATTGTTTTCGTCCATTTTTCTTTATCGGCGAGCTCATCTCTACTTGCCACTGCTGCTGCACTCTTTAGCCCTCCCGACACTCCAAACCACCAGAATCTATAAATCTTTTTTATTGTAATGGTTTTGGAATGGGAAAATAAAACTAGAAAAAGAAGTGGTCTGGAAAGGTGATTGCAGGATGTGGAAGATAATAAAAAATGTTTGAATAAAACAAAAAATGAGGAAAATGGGTGCTGTCGGCTGAAGACAGGGAGAAATGCAAGAGGAAACCTATCTGCTTCGCTATCACTTCGTCGTCATAACATCAACGTTGACGCCGGAGACGTCCGGTTGTCACTATTGCTCGTCATGTTGTCTCCAACCACCGACGGAGCTCAACCACTGCGCCCACCGCCGTCAAGCTACGCCACTACAAACCTGCTCGACGTCGCCGTCGTTCGCACACCACCGCAGTTACCATCAACTCAACTTCGCTTCTACACCGCCGACTCCACCGCCACTACGGCCGCCGGTGTCATCAACATTTCCGATATCTTTCTCTCTTTCCTTCCTCCCTTAGGTCACAGGTGCACAGACGAAGAAGAAGAGGAAGTCAGGTTTTGGATTCATCTTCAATATTATAATGGGTTTTTGATTATTTGAAGAAGTAATAATATAAAAAATAATGAGAGTGGTAGAGAATTGATAGTGGTCACGTGAATAATGAATGCCACATGGGTACACATAGCTCAAGATAAAGTTCTTGTGACTTTTTTGAGACTTTTTTGCTGATGATTTATTATGTGGCAAATAAAGCACCTTTAGTGTTTAAGATTAGAATTTTACGGAAAAGTGTTAACTTGTTCAGAGCTTAATAAATCTTTTGGCATGGTCTAGTTTGGATTTTAGTGACTTTTGAGATGGTGGGATATGAAATGGCCGACAATCACACACGCATGGTCCCACTGGAATTTGTTGGAGGATGAAGTAGCTACTGTTAGGAAAATATCCAAGGGCTTTTATGTACATTTACACTTCTCACTTCTTGTATATATATTCTGTACTGGTTCATTTCTTCATTCAACAATAAACAGAACAATAAACAGTTAAACACCTTTCTTCTTCTCAGCTTTGTTACTCCGCTAGTGCATACTCCGACATGGTATCAGAGCTCACCGGTGAGGGAGCCATGCCGCCGCAGCTTCCGACACCGGCGAGACGACTCCTGAAGATCGTAGAGCTGCGCGATCGTCTCTATCAACAGATCCGCAGAGGATCCTTACTCCGCAAAGGAGTAGCAAAGCTGAAGGTATTTCTCTACTTCAATCCATCAGTTGGAGCGGTTGAATCGGTCAATCATCAGCGATGGCTCAGATTCTCCTCTTCCATCGCGAGTAGTAGCTCGTGGAGCAGATCCGCGAAGTGTTCGAGCAAAGTGCTCGTTAATCGTACATCACGGAGCAGATCCGTGAAGAGATCGAGCGCAGAGCTCGTTGATCCACTGTTTGGTTCAGTTTGCGTTCAAAGTTTGAGCGTTAATCACCAGTTTATAGCCTTCAATTGGAGTTTCCGGAGCAGATCCGTAGAAATTACGAGCACAGTGCTCGTTAGTCAACCAATAGCCTATGTCGAGGAGAACAACCAGACCTCGTTTTGGTTTTTGTGTGTTGATTGCAACTGTGTGTTGTGTTAGCACAGGTTTTGCCGACAAGTCAAAGCGGCGTGAAGCGCCAATTGTGACGCCGGCGATTCCTATAACCGTGCAGTCGTCTCCTGCTAAGGATCAAATTGGTAATGCAAAGCCTAGTGATCAACAGAGGTCGCCTGGAGGAAAGCTAAGTTCGACATTTTTCATTCTAAGCTTGGATTGTGGTAAGTATCTTGACACGTTTATATCTGGAGGAGTGGTTCGTTTGTCATTGAAGTTAGTCACTGATGAGATTAATGAATTTAATGTTGAAACTAAAGAGAAGGTTGAGCTTTTAAGGATAGACACGACTGTAGCTAATCTAAATTCTAGCTATAGGCTAGCTATTTCTGCAGTAGAAGTAGCTTGTGATAGTGAGAGTGTTTCCTTTGTGAGTGGTTCAAGTGGACAGGAATGTGGTTCTATGTCTCATTTTAGAGGCCACCATAGTAGTGTTTACTTTGTTACTGACAATGAGAAGGTGGTTGTTGAATATGAAAATTGTAAGCTACTTCTGGTTGACAAGGAAATAGCAAATGCAAGAGTTTTTACTATAGATAAAGAGAATGCTCAACACGAAATTGCTTTTAGGCTGCTCTGTTTTAACAACTCAGTAGACAAGTTTGTTTCTATTGAGTTTGTTGATGTATTGTACTGTGGAACACCTATGTGTATGGATGGTGAAGCCTCATATAGCAAAAGTATTTCTTCAGGAAGTGCTTTAAGTGGACAGGAATGCCTTGAGGAAAAAGCTGCAAGGCTGCCTCCTATAGAGGAAGTTAGGACTGTTCTCGGTTACAGTCTGCGTGGAGTGCTCTCCACTTTCTCCCAGAAACATGAAGGATATCCATCAGGTTCCATGGTTGATTTTGCATGCGATGCCTATGGATCTCCAATATTAGCAACCAGCAGCTTAGCAGTTCATTCAAAGGATCCCTTAGCTAATCCCAAATGCTCATTGCTTGTGGCAAATGATCCTGAGGATAGAACCGATTTAGTCATAATTGTGACTGGTGCAGTTGATCCTGGAGAAGTTTTGGCACTTAGGGTGAAAGATACTTTAAATGCTGTCAAGGAAGACATTGATTGTTGGAGGTGGATGCAGCAGATCTCTGAGAGTGTGGCCATAGTTTTAGGCATGCAACATGCAAAGCCCAAGTCTTCTTTTGTTCTTATTGGACTCATCACAGAGAAAGAGTCTTCAAATTCTTTGTTTGACAGTGCTAACAATTCTCTCTGTGAATCAACAACTTGGTCTTTTGTTCCAAAGAAAGCATGTGTGCATGAGGTGGCAGTTCAGTTTTTTTTTTTGGTCTCACTACATACCTCTGTTGGAAAGAGAGCAGTTGCCCAGTGTGTGATTTCTGGAGAAAAACAATTGTGCCAGTCTCTCTCACTTCCATTCTAAGCTGAACATACAAAAGATTTGCATGTCCAGCTTACCGGGGGGTGTTGGAGGATGAAGTAGCTACTGTTAGGAAAATATCCAAGGGCTTTTATGTACATTTACACTTCCCACTTCTTGTATATATATTCTGTACTGGTTCATTTCTTCATTCAACAATAAACAGAACAATAAACAGTTAAACACCTTTCTTCTTCTCAGCTTTGTTACTCCGCTAGTGCATACTCCGACAGAATTTCAAATTGGAGATCAATATATGCCTTGAGCATCGCTGATTCGGTGGATCAGAATATAGAGCCAGTCAAATATGATCAAGTACATCAATTATAGAGCACAACTGGAGGTGATTATGGATTTTGACCATATTCCGATGAGCCACGGCGTATCTCTCACTCCCTCACCGGAGCAAAACGCCGAAGCCGCCGTTCACTCGCCACCGCACCGCCATATCGACTCGAACTCCAAGTTGTCCTCTAAATACCAACCGCGAACACCACAGCAATCACCAACCAACCACCACCGGGAACTCACCGCGTCGGTGCTCGCCAAAGCTGGAGAAAGAGAAAGGTCATCGTCGTTTCCAACAGCACCGACGTCCACTGCGTCGTTGCTCACAGCCGCGGTCCACCGCCACCGCCACCTCCGGCGACGCAGCAGATCCGACGAGGACGAAAGCAGTAGCGGCGTCGGCTCCGTTTTGCGAAGAAGAAAGAACGGTGGCGAGTTGCGACGAACGGTGGCCACCATCTTCAAACACCGCCTCCACTCACCGCTACAGCTCATCGTCGGCGCCATTTTCTCTCCCTCCGCGAAGTCACGAACCAGAATGGACAAATGGGGAAGATGATGAGCTGGAGCTTTGTTCATTTTTTAATATTAATGTATATTATTATTAAATATGCATGTGGGGGACAAGCTGCTATCACCCCACACCTATGTAAAAAAAAAAATAATAAATAAATAAATGTATGGGCCTATGGGGTAGCACGGCTACCCCATGTGATTTTCATAAAGTGGGGGACTTTGTCCCCCACATTACATTTTTATATATATTTAAAAAAAAAGTCCCTTAATGTGTTCCTATTATTGGATTCACGAAGATTTCACCAAGAATCAAGATCATTGAAGATGAAGATTCCAATGGAGGTGGAGATTATTGAAGATGAAGACTCCAAAGATGAAGATTGTAGTCCCTTATTAGAAATGATAGATTTTTGTATCCTAATTTCTTTGTAAGGAGACTCTTGTAAAACTCTCCGACTCTTCCGTTTGGGGTTTGACCGACCTGCACGGATTTGTCCGGTTGAGTATGTTGTATGCACATGCTTCGTCANAAAAAAAAAAAAAAAAAAAAAAAAAAAAAAAAAAACTCTCCGACCCTTCCGTTTGGGGTTTGGCCGACCTGCAAGGATTTGTTCGGTTGAGTGTGCCCATGCCTCGTCATGGCACTTGAAAAAATCTCCGGCTCTTCCGTTTGGGGTTTGATCAACCTGCACGGATTTACCCGGTTGATTGTGCACATGCCTCGTCATGGCACTTGAAAAAAGACCATTGTGGTCGCAAAAGGACCATTGTGGTCGCAAAAAAATATAATAAATAAAATCCCGCGCTCCCGCGATGAGACCAAAAAGGTCGCCCAAATACCGGCTTGGTGAAAAAGATGCCCTTCGCACAAAGAAAAAAAGGACCATTGTGGTCGCAAAAAAGTAATTATAAAAATCCTGCTACTCAGCGATGAGACCCCTGTGGTCGTCAAAGCACCAGCTCGGTAAAAAAGATGCCTTTAGCACAAAAAATCTTGCGCAATATAGTGGCTTTGGGTGCCCGCACAACCCCAAAGTGGTGCATTAAGTCGTTAGGTATCCCTCGGAGTGAGGGTTCATTTTTAGTTATAGAAGGGGAGTTAGGAACTAACTTAGGATTTGCATATCAGGATAGGCAGGAGTTAGGAACTAACTTAGGATTTGCATATCAGGATAGGCATGCATTACATGCATATTTGCATTTTTTATCTTATTTTTTGCAGGATTTCTAAAAAGCTCACGGGACATGAAGAATCACTAGAGGACATGAAGAATCACTCGAGATTCAACCTAGAAAAGCTGATCAAGCTGCATAAAACCAAGACAGCCCCCTTTATAGTCTTTAAATGATTACGCCTTTTTGGTTGTACTCTTTTTCCCTTAGCTAGGTTTTTTCCCATAGGGTTTTTCTTAGTCTAAGGTTTTTAACGAGGCAACCAGCGTAAATCACGCCCCTCATGCTCAACTCAGACTTGAGGGGTTCATCACAGACTATTAAGGCATTCAGACCGGGGAGACTTTGCTTGTAACAAGTTGGCCGCCCGGAGCACTTTTTACTTCTCGAACCTGATGACTCTCGCAGATTCAAGAAGTGGGGGACTTGTGATGGGTAAATACCCCCAGGGACTACTGTAGAAATACAATGTGTATAGTCCGTGTATTGTTGTACCCCTAAAATGTCGGGTGTCCCTTAGAAATTGTTAAAGGGCAAGTGACCTTTGGGGAATATTATATTCCTGAAGGGTCAGGTCCTATTTCTATATAAAGGACCTGACCCTCCACTGTAATGGCACCCTCTCATCCCTTGCCTCTCGGGATCCTGACTCCATTCATCACTCAACTCTCACTCTCTCTCTCTCTTGTTCTTGGCTCATCTTCTCCGGGAGAAAACCATAGCTTTCCTCCCCAAACATACACACTCCATACACTACATCATACACAATCAAACAACACGTGGTGTAAATCCGTACCCCCGTTTACATTTACACCATCATATATATATATATATATATATTGAGCGTTGATTTAATGAGTTGATATGATCTAATGGCTGAAAATAGACCGCACGGCCACACCTAATGATCAGGCCACACCTGATCATGGTATATATATATATATATATATATATATGGGATTTTGTGTGTAAAAGTGAACAATTTGGCATAACTTTTTAAAATTATATTAACTCAATTTACTTTTTCATGTGTCTAGAGTGAGTTCAAGATATAGTCCAATGAAATCGAAAAATTTGAACTGTAAAAAAGATAAAAATTCTTGATGATCAATTTTGAAGTAACTGAGTCAAAGGTGAGAAATCAAGGCACGAAATTGTGCCACTTGGAGGCAAAATAGTAGCCCTATTATATACATAATAATCCAAATAGGAATAGTTTAAAAAACTAAAACAATATATTAAAGGTTAATTAGCTAGGGATAACGACCTGGCCAAAACCCAATACAACGTCTTCTCGTAAACGCTGCCTGTTAGTGTTTCTTTAACCCTCACCAGACACACAAAATCATTCTTTTCCCTCCTATAAAATGTTAAATGAATTATAGTATGTAGATGCATGTTTTATCATAGGATTATTTATTTAATGAAATTATATAATGTAATTTGTCAAATAAATATACCATATTACATGTACAATCTATTGAAGTCCAACGAGTCAACATTGACTCCATTGAAACTCAAACCTATGACTTTCCATTTGGGAGAGGCCGTTTGACCACAAGATCTTTAGCCAAATATATTTTATTTTATTTGAAGTATATATTAGTATGTTTTAATTAGCTAGCTTATAGTTTCAACTTACAATATGGAATATTTGAGCATACTTAATATTTTAAATAATTAATTTTTTGGTAGTATTCTTTGATGAATAACAATAAGGAATAACATTTGTATTGAAAAGAAGCAATTTAATTTATGAATTTTTTTCTTAAATAGCTTCCGTATTTGATGATCTCTTATGTTTCAATTGGAAGTAAAAATATTTTGGCTGCAATTAAGTGTTTAACTGTTGAAGACTTCAAAATAGCGACTGCTTTAATGTGAGCATCTATGTCTATGAATAGGATGACAACGGGAACATCTATGCACATATAGGTCATTGATAATTTATTTTTTATAATTTTTGTTTTAGGATAATGGCCGCCATTAATAAAATTTAGAGATAGATCATTGCCACATTATCAAAAAGGAGTTAAAGAATTAATACTATGAATATCGAAGAAGATGAAATTGATAGTGATGAAGATACTTTTATTAATGATGATGATGAGATAGATCCAACAATTCAAGATTAAAAAGCTGGTGATGATTATGATGGCTGAGTATTAGATGAACTTTTAATTTATTTATAACTTTTGAATACTTTGCTTTTCATATTTTGAATTTGAGTGGTTAATTTTAATAAATCTTTTTGAAATATATTGTTGGGCACTAAACATATACTCTATTTTTATTTCCAAACAATTAATGTGGCAAATTAGTACTATAAGTGATAGTGAACTTATTTGTAACAAAAAGAAAGTTTAAAAAATATGTGATTACAAAATGTATTTTCACAATTACATTTATTTTAAGAGTCACTGACTAGTTGCATTTTAATTGGCAACAATATATAATACCTAGTTCACAGCAAATTATTTTGGCACCAAATTGAATGCAATTTCAATGGGAAACATTTATTACAACATAACTTCTCACAATATTCATCTATTTAATTATAGTGATAAAGTCATTGTAACAAATAACTACTCATCACAATTATCATAACATTAGTGACAAAACTTGAAGTCAATACAATTATTGTCACAATTTAGTAATTTTTGTTACAGAACTATATGGCGTCACAAAGAGTTTTTCGCACTTTTGGGTCCACAAGTATTTTGACACTAACAATATTGATCCATAATTTTCAAAACTTGCATGATTGGTCCACGAGTGTCAATTTCTTGGTGCAGATGGTCCTTCTGATGAAATCTCAATCAATTTTTCATGGCAAATTATGCTGTGGACCCAGGTCCACCTTGCAAGGTGGACCTGGGTCCAAAACTACGTCGTTTTTGTCTCTTTTTTTTAAAAAAAAATAAAAATTAGTAAACATATTGCTGAATATAGAGTTGTCCAAAAATATTTGAATGTAGAGGTTTCAAAGTGTGAATGTAGAGTATAGAAATCGTGAAGAGTTAATTACCGATTTGGTCCCTCGACTATTGGGATTTCACCACTTTCGTCCTCGACAATTTTTCTTGCTCAATTAAGTCCTCGACTTTGAAAAAATTAACCAATTTGGTCCTCCGTTTATTTTGGTGTTAAACAGCCGTTAAATCAGGACCAAATTGGTAATTTTTCTATAGTCAAGGGACCATTTCGGTAATAAATTTTGACTGAAATGGTCCCTTGACTATAGTGAAAATTACCCCGATTTAACGGATATCAAATGGTAAAATAAACGGAGGACCAAATTGGTTAATTTTTTCAAAGTCGAGGACTAAATTGGGCAAGAAAAATTGTTGAGGACCAAAGTGGTGAAATCTCAATAGTCGAGGGACCAAATCGATAATTAACTCAAATCGTGAATGTAGATTTATGATTGTGTGAATGTAGAGTTGCCCAGAAATGTGTGAATGTGGAGGTTTCAAATTGTGAATATGGAGTATAGAAATCGTGAATGTATAGTTATGCATGTGTGAATCTGTAATAGAGTTAAGAAGTTCTAGCAACTTGTAGCCTTGTAATGTGTGAATGTGGAGTTCTCAAGTTGTGAATATGGAGTATAGGACCTGTGAATATAGAGTTTTGAATGTGTGAATGCATAACAGTGGTAATATAGTTACTAAACATATAATCTTGTAATGTGTGAATGTGGAGTTTACAAAGTGTGAATGTAGAGTATAGTGTATGTGAATGTTGACCCAGGTCCACGGCATAACAACCCATTTTTCACCAAAATGACCATTTGTACTAAGAAATTGATACTCGTGGACCAATTATCAATTTTTCATAATATTAAATTAGTACTAGTATACAAAATTTATCATAGGCAGTTAAAAACTCTCCTATTCTACTGATTATAGTTGTAGACTAAACCATAACCACTAATAACAAACTATATAATATAACAAATAGAAAATACATAATAACCATATAACTCACACAGTAAAAGTATTATAAAACACAACAAATCAAATTTAAAAATAATTTTTAAAAAAAGGACAGGTAAAATGAGACGGATAAGTAAATTTTTAATGCTCTTTTAGCATCTCATTGGTCATAAATATTGTGTTTTTTATCAGAGTTTTTCATGTGGAGGGGAGAGAATAGATAAGAAAATGTGTAGCTTCTACTAATTATGATCAAATATCCTTTAATAGTATTACAATTATGATTTAGGCCATTGATTTGAATAAAGGAATTATTCTAGTTTGATTAATGGTTTTGAAGCTCTCAGAGCAAATAACAGATGAAAAGTTAATTGTTGCAGTTGCAAAAGCTTCTCACTAAATGACACAATAATGTTCCAAACAAAGCAAATGACAATATAACAATGAAAAAAACTAGGAAATAAATTGTTGATCTGCAGCAACTGTTCTGTCAATGAATCTACACCACACATCTTATCAAGCAGCCAACACTCAAAATACTGAACCCCACAGAAAGAAAGAATCAAGGCTTCCAAAACACACAAATATATATATATATATATGTATATATAGATATGCAGCTAGACACCAACCCCTTCACCTGGGGACCTCCTTTACAAGAGACACCACGCCGCTCCCGGTTGGCGATAGCAAGTGCTTGTCTTGATCGCCGTCATCACTTTCAGTTCGTTCCTGACTGTGGGGTGTTATAGTCGAGAGAGACCCGCTCCCATCTTCGTCTGGTAAATAACAAATTGAATTTATTAATCCCCGCATTGGAAGAAAAATTTTGTTATTCTCATCCACCAGACCACTCAGATGTTTTTCTTTTTGTTGATCAAACTGGGGAGAAGGGGGAGAGCGGGCAGAAATTTTCATATCGAATAAGGAGATGAAAGATAACCTGTATAGAGATGATACTCGGGAACCTGTTTAACTGTTGTTACTTGAAGGCTTTCGGGAAGAAGACAATTGCATAGAGCACCTGAGATTGAACAACAACAACAACATCGGTTTAGAAAAAGAAGGAAAATGAGAAATCAACAGAGAATATACAGGAAGAGATAATTTACCAAGCTTGGCTAGCCGATTCACCCATCCAGGAATCCCCCTCCCCGTCAGTCTGTTAGCCATATCATCCGTAAAATGATTGCAATTATTGGAGATAAGGTGATAGGTGTCCCCGTGATACTCAGAAGCCACATTTTCTAAGAAAGTATGGAATTCAGAAACAGGCATATTAATACGACCTAGCGGGATTGAACATCTATATATAAAACCGGGGCAGCTCTTAGGCTCTACTTCAAACACTCCGCTGAACGGGAAGTCGTGCGCTCCAAAACCATACTCCATTCCATGAACTGCAAATTTTGCAATATCACACACATAAAGAGAATGTTGAATAAGTAAACACAGCAATTAACATACAAAATAAATCTACTGAACAAAAAAAAAATTATTTTGCTATATAGATGTGTATGTGTCTTCTAGGCCTATGCATCACGAAAATGAATGTGTATCACCATGCAATTAGAGAAAGTCTATCAAAAGTAAAATTAATCTAACTCACAATCTATTTAAATCCCAAATTAAACAACTAAAATAATTAATATAATATAATCTAATAATTTCTAAAAACTGATCAATATAAAATTATGACACCAAAATTTATTAGCAGCTCAATCATTGATGGCTCCCATGTTCGCAACAGAAGTGAAGATATTATTAAGCATCTAGAAAAAGGAACCATATTGATTCTAGCCCTCTAAGGTAGTTTATTTCCATTTTCCTTGTATCTCCTCCAGAAACAGACTGACAACATATTAACTGTTCCAAAATTGAAAATTATCCTAACCATGTAAAGAAAAGCCAAAAATAATAGGAGAAGAGTGCCCTGCTCCTAAATCCTCTGGGAACTGCTACAGAAAATTCATGGAATTGAAAGACTGAAAAACTAGGCAAAAATTGATATCTTATTGGTGACTATAGATTGAACAGAGAAGCATATAACTATGGAAATTGCAACTCGTCTGTGGAATTTGCTTGGAAAACTCGCTATTGTGTTCAGTATAGCCACAGCGACTGAGAAGAGACCACAAATGGTAGGAATAGTGGCTCAATCAATAACCAGTGGCTAGGGTTTCCATAACGGTTTTGGCTTCAGACAATGAAATGCTGGCTTTGGACAGCACGAGATATGGCAGCGTGCCAAAGTTGGCCATGAAAAAAGACAAATATATTAGGGTTGAAATAAGAGGTTTGTATTTGATAGGGTATCTTTGGAGTTTAAAAAAAAAAAAAAAAAAAAAAGTGAGAAACACCAGTAGAACATTTTATATAACTTTCAGTCTAAAGCATTTTATGCCTATAGGCTATAGGTGTAATATTGAGTTTTTCTTTAAGAACAAATGAAGTGCATTTCAATCATGTGAACTAGTAAAGCGTAAAATATTTTACACTAATACAAAACGAATAGGCCACAAGTATATCACACCAGGCTGATTTCATTCTCAACTAGTTCTTGGAGATAACCATGTTAATCTATCTAAGATTAATTTATGCACCAGACAACCCGGTGTTTTGGCACATCTTAACTGCCATTCTGCTCGTGGAAGATAAAAGTATATCTCTCACGTGCATAGAGAGTGTCTCAAGTCTCAACTATTGCAGAATTTGATCGTGACTTTCTTCAAAACCGTACCTTGGAACCTTCTAATCTTATCACCTTAGCATGCAGTATTAAGTTGCATTAAGATCTCTAAAGCTGGGATATTAAAACCATCAATCATTTCTGGTATCTAGACAATCTAGAAGATCAGTAAAGCAATACGACTACACAAGTATCCTAAGCCCTAAAGTGCAGCTTATGCTTACTTTATCAATAACTATTTAGAGTACTTTTCTGCTAAGATGACTAATTTATAATTTTATATTCAGTAAAAAAGAAAAGAATGGTGAAAGAAATATAAAAAGAACATGGAACTCAGAAGATATAGGTCCACAAGGATAGATTAAAAGAGCCAATCCTTCAAGAGCTTGAAAGATAAGTTTACGCCAACATATTTGTTGTGCACACTTACATAAAAGGGGCTAAAACAAAGGATTATAGTCTAGTGACACATACGTATGCAACGGTGTAAAAACTCAAGGAGATAGCATATACAAAACAAAAGAAAACCTAAGCACTTGGGAAGAATTAGGATCACTTTGTGAGGATATTTGTTAAGTCAAACTACATATTAATTATTGCTTCACTTCATTTTTGATACTCCGTATTTACACATCAATAATTGCTCTTGACCATTCTTACTATTCCTGGGGCAATAGTGTGTAGATCTCTGTACCAAAGTCGCAAGGGTAAGTCATGTGGCAACTTGAAGATTGGTCTAAAATAGCATAAAACAGTCATAAACACTGAGACCACTAGTCTTCTCCAACATAACTTCAATAAGTCCCAATGCATTCAATGCACCATAATGAACTAGTACAAGCTGAAAAGAATGTCATTGCAATCTACACTGCTCCCATCTTTCATATCCCCCTTTTCATAAATTCATTTCTTTGTGGTCTAAGAGCCAGAACCTTGCAGTATATTGAACATCTCCTAGAATACAAAGCAGAAGTGAACAAGAGCATTGAAATAACCTCAAATAAGCCCTACACTCAAATAAGTAGCACCAAAATACCTAGCTTGTCATGAGACCTAACTTAAACTAATCAATGAGCTAAAGGCAAGAAGGAATAAAAAATCAACTTTCAATTCAACAAACTAAAACTCAAAAATCCATGGAAATAACCTAGACCCAGATCTCAAATCCATCTAGCATACTCCTCAAACAACAAGATCACTTCAAATAAAGAAAATGAATTCCAGACCAAAAAGACCAAGAATTAGAAAAAAAAAAAAAATGAACACACGAAGTAGTTGAGTTGATTGTTGATGTGCTTACCTTCAATGCCAGAATGAAAGATGCCAAAGCCAAACCACACGGTGTAGTGGTTGAGAGGGAAGAGGTCATAAACATTCAATACGACTTGTGTCTCAGAGCTTCTATCATTGAGTGAAGAATCATTTGAACAAGAATTGGAGGAGTTCTCTCCACCCATTTGATTGTTTTATTTTACAAAAGAAAAGCTTCCCTCTCTTTCTCTCAGGCTAGCAATGATAAAAAGACTTTCTTTTTTTGTTCCATTTCTCTTTCTCTTTCTCTTTGAAAACGTGGGGTCTATGATTCACTCCAGCCGGGCTCCAGAGAGAACTTTAAGAACAGACAGGAATCGTGAAAGGGAAGATGGAAAGGGCAAAATGGGGAGACTCTAGGCCTGTGGTTTTAGACTTTTTTTTTTTTTTTTTTTTTTTTTTTTTTTGTTGCAGCATTTATTTGACCAACCAAACAATCCTTTCCCTTGATTTTATTACTTTATCGATGGATAAAATTAAGTACTTGTTGCAATTATTATAATAAAAAACTAGTATTTTCGCTCATGCGTTGCACGGAATAAATTTGTTATAATAATTTCAGAATATTTGGATTGATATACAATTATATAAATTATATTATCGAATATTATATAACGTAATTGATGAAATTAGTTGGATCGATTATGTTTTTTAATGTTTTACTTTCTTGAATTAGAGCGAATAATAATTGTCCAATTACATGTGCGATGCACGGATAAAATTTTTATTATATATTTAGATAATAAAAATAAAGATGAAATTATAAAAAATTCTAATATTAAACTTGTACATTTATTTGATTATAAGATTAGTGCAAAAGTATTACTCAATTAATTGAATAATATATGACTTGTTTGTCTACAATTATCTTTAAAAGATCGATATGTAATATGACTTATGTAATTATATTATATTATTATTAAAATAAATATAGAAAAATGAGAAATAATTTAATTATAAGTATTATAAAAATAAATTAAATGACCCATGTTTAGCTTAATTACCATTATAATTATTAGGCAATTATTATTACTCAATTACACTAAAATATGTGCAATTATAGTTTTATACCTTAACTATGTTCATTTTCACCATATCACATTTAATTTTTTCTTCCTCCTCCATATTTGAATGAATTAATTGTAATTATTATTAAAAAAAAATAAACAACCTATGTTTGATTAATCTTTTTAAAGTAAATAATTTAAAGTTTTCAAAAGGAAAGTCTAATTAATTTTTTTTAAAAAAATTAAATAATTTTCAGTCAATTAGTAATATCATTTTCCTTTTCAAATTTGCCTAATTTTCGTTTCCATTTTCATTAGAATCTTTTTATACTTTCAATCAATATTTAAAAATTATCGTTATTATGAATTTAAATTTAAAGAATAGAAAAATAAAATAAAAAGATGTTAAATATATAATTTAATAATATAGTTTGACTTTTATATATTTGGTCAAGTATCTATTTTCATAACACACAAAATTTAAATTTAAGTCTTGTATGGTTAATATAATCTCTAATTTTATATAAAAAAAAATTCACATAATTAAGTTGATTTATTCCTAATTGTATTTATAAATAGATAATATATTATAATTCTAAACTATAATATGATGCATTTCTTTATATGATTGTATAATACATTATATATCTAGCTACTTTCTCAACCTATTGAAGCAATAAAAGTCAACAGTTGATTAATTATAATTTATATTGATAGATGTATAATTAAAATTTTACATTTAGAAATTAAAAAATTAGCATTTAAATTTTGTACGATTAATGTAGTGCATATCATCATATATATGTTTTTAAAAAAATCTAAATATTTATGAACACATATTTTGTTATTTTTATAATTTCATTTCCTTAATTATATTTGATATTTTATTGATTATAATGTAATGAAATTGCTAAAAATATTGCCACGGAAGAAATATTATATTTCTCAGTGAAGTTAATTATATTTCATTAACTATATCAATTATAATATTTTTCTATATTAATATTAAAATATATTACCATAAATTAGCATAATAAATATTAATTAAATTGCCACAATTTTGAAATATAGTACCATAAAATTACCGTAATACACAAAAAAGTGAAAAATTACCAGAATAATTACCGTTAATAAATATTAAGAAATTAAATTAAAAAATAATTATACAAAAGTAAGTATAATTTATTTTGTGTCAATAATATTACACTGAAAAAGGTGAAGAGAATTACAATAAATAATTATTAGGCAATAATATTAAAAATTAATTATTAAGGCATGCATGATTTATTTTTTACTAATAATATATAATAATTTAAGATATAATATTATTAAATCAAAATTATTAAAAATAATCTGTCCACAGTACAAAATAAATTATACTTGCCTTAATAATTAATTATATTAATATAATTGCCTAATATAAATTTACAATTATAGCTTTGTATAAGAAAAACATAGAAACTTGAATGGCATGTACAAACCTCGAAGTCAACATACTGACTATGAGTTAAATAAAACCCTACAAAATTATCAAAATCACTATCGTCATCATCCTCGATCGCATTTCTACGCTCTTCCATAAACTAAACCATTAGGGTTCTGTTATCGAGCATCTTCCTCCTCATTTACCTTTTGTTGAAGCAGAACCTCTTTAAGTATCTTCGAGCTCATACCAAGCGATATAAACTGCAAAAAAATATTGAAGTCCAAGGGAATAAATTCCTTATAGATATTTAAATATTAACTATATGCATAAATATATATATTCGTTACAGTTTTCCTAATTATATAATTATAATAATTCCTAATTGCCTAACGTACATATATAATTATATATTGATTGATTTGAAAGTATATAGATATATAGGGTATGATTTCTTCTTCTTATTATATACACATATTTAATTGACTTAATTTTTTATTAATTATATTATTACTAAAAATCAAATAATATGTAATAAGTTCAGTTGTTAAGCACTCTGTAATCAAATAAAATGATGCATGAGTGTAGAATCAATATGTAATCACATAAATAAAACTAATGTAACACTATAGTTGCTAGACTGCTATCACATCAGTTTGTAATAATTAAATAATATAGACAACAACTAAAAATAATGTTTGACTGCCAATGCTAAGAAATGAGATTAATGGAGTTGCAATTGAAAGAAAAATGCTTCTCTATACAAAGCTAATTACTAAATATGAAGTATTTTTGTTCTCATCACTAAAATATAAATTACACGTGAAATTCCCTCCAATAAAACTCACCCATATGCATCAACAATTTTTTAAAAATCATAAGTAAATTTGTTTGTCTTAAAATATGTGGGCGGTAACTCTCGAGTACCCAATACCCGATTGCACATATTTCGGAATGGAAAAATGTTATGCTATTACATTACTATATATATGGTAGATGATGCAATATTACCAATTATAATTATGATCATTATAATATTACCATAATAACCGATTATAATTAATACTATTCTATCATAATAATTACCATATTATTAATAACGAATTATAACAAATTATAATTAATATTATTCTATCATAATAATTACCATATTACTAAAATGCCCCTACTTTTGGGCGGGAAAATTTTGGAGGAGGATATTACCAAAGACCTTGTGGTCTAGTAGCACCCGGTGTCCCAGTTAACACTTCCACATAGATGATGGGAGTGGGTTCGAGCCTCAGTGGAGACAACACTTGACTCTTTGTGCTTCAGTAGGTTGAGAAAGTAGCTATAAACAGATACTACATTGTAACAGAGTCAGTAGTACTAAAAAAAAGATTTTAAAATTAACCATTTATAACTAAAATTTAAAAGTCCAAAGAATCAATGTCTCCACCACCAAGATTTGATCATGCGACCACTATTTGAAAAATGGTAATAGAGATATCATTACACTACATAGTAGTTGCATTATTATAATACCTCGATTAAAAAATTAATTCATCTTTAATTCTTGTGTATGTCGCAGCGATAAAACACTACAACTTGTATAAAATATCATTATAGAATACTCAATTTATTTCCTTATCAAACACAATTTTTTTTTTGGAAACTTTATTAAACACAATTTTAGTAGTAAAAATTTTAGGATGTTGTCAAGTCAATTTAAGTTCAATTGGACTTTTTAAACTTTTTTTTTTTTGCAACCTTTAAACTTAGTTAAAAATTAGAGAAATAATAAAATTGTTTCTGCCAAGCACCTTGTGCGCAGATGGTAGAGTAATGATTCTCCCATATGGGAGGTCATGAGTTTGAGCCTCTTCGAGTCTCAGTAGAGGCAATACTGACTCTTTATGCTTCAATAGATTGAGAAAGTATGTTTGAACACTTTATGCTTCAATAGATTGAGAAAGTATGTTTGAACAGATACTAGAATGTAATATAATTAGTTGTAACTAAATTAATGAAACTAGATTTTTAATAAAAAAATAAATAAAATTCTTTCTAACTTTGATACTAAATTAATGAAACTAGATTTTTAAATTTATATCCAAGTGTGAAAACAAGCTCAGAATAAAGAGATCGCAATACAAGAAACAAGATGTTGTTGTTGTTGTTATTAGAAAAGTATATTGTCTAGACGTGATCAAATAAGACTCCTATTTATAGAAGAAAAAAATAAAATAGTTTCTAACTTTGATACTAAATTAATGAAACTAAATTTTTAAATTTATAGCCAAGTGTGAAAACTAGCTCGGAATAAAGAGATCACAATGCAAGAAACAAGATGTTGTTATTGTTGTTATTAGAAAAGCATATTGTGTAGACGTGATCAAATAAGACTCCTATTTATAGAAGAAACAATGCTTACAACCTTTCCCATGATATCATGACTAGATCCTTACAATATAAGCAACGATATCACAGTCTAACAAGGAGTAAGACGAGAGTGCTTGAAACTTAAGAAAAATTGTAATAATATCATTATTATTAGAAAAATTTATTGTGTAGACGTGATCAAATAAGACTCCTATTTATAGAAAAACAATGCTTACAACCTCTCCCTTGATATCATGACTAGATCCTTACAATATAAGCAATGATATCGCATTCTAACAAGGAGTAAGACTCTTGCTTGAAACTTAAGAAAAATTGTAATAATATCATTATTATTAGAACAATATTTTGTTTAGACTTGATCGAATAAGACTCCTATTTATAGAAGAAACAATGTTTACAACCTCTCCCGTGATATCACGACTAGGTCCTTACAATATAAACAATGATATCGCATTCTAACAACAAAGAGTAAGACGAGTGCTTGAAACTTAAGAAAAAATTGTAATATTATTATTATTATTATTATTATTATTATTATTATTATTATTATTAGAAAAATATATTGCGTAGATGTGATCAAATAAGACTCCTATTTACAGAAGAAACAATGCTTACAACCTCTCCCGTGATATCATGACTAGGTCCTTACAATAATGATATTACATTCTAACAAGGAGTAAGACCACTACTTGAAGCCTAAGGAAAATTGTATGGATATATGTCTTTAATTTCATGGGAAAAACCACGTATACCAAGATTAATAATCAATAAAAATGAAAAAAAAATAATGATGGCCCTCATCAGATAGAACGGGGGATGACCCCCAAATGTCCGTGACATAGACACTGGACAATATTCTTAAGGGAGAGTGACCAAGGTAGTTGTGCCAATTACTATTACGGGATGTTTGGTTCACGGAATAGACAGGGAATGGCATAGCATTCCCAGTAATAGTCTATTCCGTTGTTTGGTAAACATTTGTATTCCCAGGAACATTGTTCCTGGGAATGAGCTATTACCCTTGTAAGGGTAATAGCTATTACCAGCACCCCCCTGGTATTAGCCTATTACTGATCCATCAGGAATAGGTATTTTAATTTATTTCCATTTTTACCCTTTTTTAAACATTAATTATTTAATAGTAAATATATAAGTAAATAGGCCAGACTTATAGACTTGGCTAGACCTTCTACATATAGGCCTAGGTAGGGATTTTAACGGGTCGAGTCGGGGCAAGGAGTATACCCCGTCCCCGAAACCCCACCTCGATCCTCGTTCCCATCCCCGTCCCTATCCCGGTAGGGGATCAGAAATCTTTCCTCATCCCCATCCTCGTAGGGAATTTTCAGGAGCGGGAAATTCTCGTCCTCGTCAAACTTCAATTAAACTAGTGTTTTTTTAATAATAGTCAAACTAGTATTCACAATATTTACGTAAAGAAATCATTAAATATTAAATTTTTAATCTTAGAATAGTTAAATCTTCATTAATTCTCAATAACAATTAAAATGTCAAATATATTATTTAAATAGTTTTCATACAAAATATAACACATCCAATATCCAAATACAATACAATATATCTACAACCTTATTATTATTATTATTATTATTATTATTATTATTTAAAAAATTAGGGACAGTGCGAGGCGAGGAGGGATATCCCAATTGCCGTCCCTGACAGGGAATTTAAAACATTACCAATCCCTGGCCCCATTCATCGAATTTTCCTCATTCACGGGAGCGAGGGATATGGGATCCCCACCAGGAATGGGGAAATTGAAATCTCTGGACCTAAGCCTATTTAGCTAAATAGACTTTAAAATAAGCATAAGCCTAACATTTTTACTAAATAGGTTAGACTACGCTAGGCCCAAACTAGGTCATGCCATAGAATCCTGTAGAGGGGTCTCACTCATTTTCATCCTTATTTGTTGCATTTATTTCACCAAACAAACAAACACTTCCATTGTTTTATTAGTTTATTCTCTTTTTTAAAGGTAAATACTTGTTGCGATTATCATAATCAATTTTTTAAATTAATTATTTTGGACTAAAGTTTAAAATATTGATATAATCTTAATTAATTTTAGCTCAAATTGTTTTAAAATTGAGTTGCTACTATTGATTGATTAATAATCAATTTTGTTTTATTTGACACTAGAAAACAATGGAATACATATGAATTTACCTACGAATTAAATAATTGCAACTTAAATAAGTGGTTAAAGAAGCTTTGTGAAGAGGGGGAAAAGATGGCTTGCAACACTGGGGTGAGTAACATGCCCTCTAACCATAGCGTATGTTGACCTATAAAAGCCATAGAATTGTGAAGGGAAATATATATATATATATATATATATATATATATATATATATATATATATATATATATATATATATATATATA
>NC_044916.1:11710232-11814454 GCF_003576645.1 Ipomoea triloba | reverse complement strand
ATATATATATATATATATATATATATATATATATATATATATATATATATATATATATATATATATATATTGTAAGCAATTATTCCATTGTCAATAAAAAAAATCGTACTTAAGACTAAAAGGATACTAGTAATTTCGCATCTCCTCTCAAAATTCATTGTAATAGAGTTAATATTACTCAAAAAAAAAATGAAAATAATGGTGTACACTTGATGGAACATATGGCACTGAGCTATCACAATAGTGAAACGATTGCCGTTAGTTGTAACAGAGCTCCGTAACTAATACTACAGTTCATCTCAAAAGATATTGCCTCACATTTGTTTTTATATTATCGAATGAAACTGTAGTTATATCGAAATGTAACTGTAGTTGTGTTGAAATGTAACTGCAGTGTATATAAACTGATACTGAATAGCTCCGTAACTGATACTACAGTTCATCTCAAAAGATACTGCCTCACATTTGTTTTTATATTATCAAATGAAACTGTAGTTGTGTTGAAATGTAATTGCAGTGTATATAAACTGATACTGAATAACAGTTTTACATAATTTGGGTATATATTGTCCAATGAAACTATAGTTATATCGAAATGATATTTTAGTTGTGTTAAAAGGAAACTATAGTGTATTATAAAAGAAACTGTATGTAGTTGTGTTGAAAAAAAACTTAATAACAGGTTCACATATTTGAGTGTATAATATCAAATGAAACTACAGTTATATCGAAAAGAAACTACAGTTGTGTTGAAATGTAACTGCAGTATATACAAACTAAAAGTGAATGGCACGGAACGGAGACCGTTTCACCCATTTGTTTTCATTAATCAAAACGACGTCGTTTGATGCATGATCTTCAATCCGTTGTAGACCGCGGTCTATAGTAAAATTTGCAATATGAATCTAGTGGGAGAGAAGGGCTTGCACAAGTGCACAACTACTCTCCATAAAGATTCAACAATCAACATGGATGAGGACTATAATGGGCAATCGTGCCCTAGACTATAATTGTATCTTAGGCTCATAATGACCTAAGTGTCAACTCTTTATAACTTGTGCTAATTGTAGTATAAATACTCTTATTTATGAAGAAAAGAGAGTTAATTTTAACTCTATAACATGATATATAATCACGTCTTTGTTTAGACAAAGAGCGAATAATGAATCTTTAATCGAAAGTAGTGAGTAAGCAATATACATTCAATTGGTTTATGACCAATACCCCCACCACCACCATGTACCCCACCACCACCCCTTGCTCTTTTGTCTTTCTCTCCCTACTTATATTTATTACGTATATTGTAACACTAACCTTAGTCAAGTATCTCTCTTAATACCCTAAGTTAACTCGACATTGACGACATCCAATCAATGTGCACCTCAAATAAAGGAATGACCCAGCACAATCCCATAATACAAGACCATGCTAATCCAACCTAAGGTGTTGTTGCACACAACCCGGATGTGGATTGAGTTCGAACAATCCCACATAAACCATTACCATCTCCAAGTCTCATTAATACTTTGAATATATCTACTTCTACTTTCTTTTTTTTTTGAAAACATATCTACTTCTACTAAATTATAATATAATAATAAATTTAATAAAAGCCATTAATGTTAAGGTTATAATAGGAATAAAAATTGTGTTAGTGTAATAGATTGCATCAATGACTTTATACAAATAATTTTTAATTTTACCCTTCAAACCAAATATTGTTAAATTTAAATGTAATGTGAAATTAAAAGTGTATAGTGTAATTGGGTACAATGACATATATTGAGCTTTTCTTACTTGCAACATAATCTGTTCATCTATACTTGTATCCTTGTATATGTAATGTTGTGGTTCTCACTCTATAATCTACACATTTTAGTTACTCCTAACTCCCTAATCTATGGTTTTTGAATTTATGTTGTGGTTCCCATTATATTATTTCATAACATCCTTTATGAACATGTTTTCCATGACACAAGGATATTACTAATGACAAATGCAATAAAGTTATTGATATTGACACACAAACTGTGGGCTGGAGTTGTACAGTTCATGTCATTAAGAAAAACGAACCAAAAAACGATATTGGAACGCCTGAGAAAAAGTATATGTTCATCGTACTTGAGGATGAAACAGTAAGTAAATAGTGAAAATTTTCTCCCTTTGTTATTATTATTAAAACAAATTGCCATTTTGGTCCATTGACTATAGGGGTCCTGTTAATTGCAGTCCACGACTTTTAAAACTGTTAATTTTGTACCTTAACTATTCAATTTTTGTCAATTTCGGTCACTCCGGCCAAATTACCGGCCAAATGTCGTCGGAAAGTCCTAAACCCTAAAATAACAAGAGTATTTTGGTCATTTCGCATTCTTATCTTCTTCTCCGGCGACCTCCCACTTTTTCCTGCATTTTTCCGGCGACGCGCGATGAACAGAGCAGACGGCCCCTCCCCTAATAATATTCACAGATTCACAGACGACGGTGGTAAAATAGACCAGTGTTTTGCCTGATCCACCAACAATATTCCTGAAATGGGTGTCCCGTGTCCGATCCAATTTTAAGAGTAGCACGTACCATATGTCTTCAGTCTTCACCACAAAATTGCAAATGTTTTCAGATCACAAGCAACATAGATCTTGGGATGTCAGTATTTTTTTTTCTTTTTTGGGTTAAATGAATTTTATTTTATTATATATATGTTTTAGTGCTGAAGGAATAATTTCGTGATAATGTATATAAGAGAGGAAAATGATGAATGTTTGAGCGAATTCACGGAGGTGTGCTCTGTTCATTATGATTCCATCGCTGGAAAAATGGAAGAAAAAATGGGAGGTCGCCAGAGAAGAAGATAAAAATATGAAATGACCAAAATACCCTTGTTATTTTAGGGTTTAGGATTTTTCGGTGACATTTGGCCGGTAATTTGGCCGGAGTGACCGAAATTGACAAAAATTGAATAGTTAAGGTACGAAATTAACAATTTTGAAAGTCGTGGACTACAATTAACATGATCCCTATAGTCAGTGGACCAAACTGAAAATTTACTCTTATTATTATTATTATTATTATGAAGATGCCCTCATTCACTACCAACATCATTATAAATGTTATATCTAAATGCAAGGAACTCGGGTTCAATCAATAGTGTTTGATAATGATATTGGAATGTATGATATCACTTTACAAACCAACAAATGGTACATCATCTCAAATGTCATTGTCAAACCTGTTCGGAGGAACCATAAAGTACTTGATCACAAATACAACTACACATAGATTTTAAATGGTTAGACCGGTATCCAAACAAGTGACAATGATGACACGCCATTTGCTCCCATGTTGCAATTTAGTTACTTACAATTTCATTATGTTTTATTAAAATATATAAGCATCGAAACTATTTTTTTGATTTTTATTAATTTAGCGCATTCTCATTATTATATGACTACTTTAAAGAACACTAATTTAAAAATACGCATTGAACATTGGTTTAATCGCGCAACGCGCGTGTGGTAACTAGTGTTAAGTATAAATATAAAATATGAATGTTATTTTAAATTAAAATCCACAATACAATGTGTACCCTAACTCATGATAAACCTTGCGCATAAAATGAAACAAGTGAAGATTTAATATACTGAGTATTTTAATAAAATAAAATATAATCAACCGATATAAAATTCTACACAAATTATGAAATTAACCATTTAATTATCAACTATACGTGAAATTAAAAGCTTCAGTGGCATCTTGGGCGGACAGAACAAAAAGAAACTGGAAAGAGGGGGCAAGGACTACTTACAATGATTGTTCTCCAATAAAATCATAAAAGCAAAACGAAAAAGAAGTAGAATATATGTATATATATATATAGGGTGGGAAACATATAGATCAAGGAAAACAAAGAAGGATTCTATATGGGATCTGTTGAGATGGTGCAAGGATCACTTCAACTCTTGATCTGAAGGCGGTAGGATTAGGCGCTCTCGGCTGGGAGCTGATCTATCTCCCCGAAACTGTTTGGGGATTTCGGCCTCCACTCGGTCCTTCCCTTGACGATTTCAGCACCACTCTCGAGGCGAAGCAAATGTTGGCACTCAACAGATCCCGAGGTAGCCAAGTCCCCGACATCGTTGCCCACGACTGAGGTGAGCGATTGCACCACGCTATCCCTCCTACACTCCCTCCTGTACTCCAAAGTCATGCCTGCTAACTCATGACTCTCCAAGATTGGCAAGGGTGCACTCTGCAACGAAACAACACCCCAAACAACATAAAAATTTAGACTGCCTAAGTGAGAGTTCACTGGCCAATCTTGTAACCAGATAAATCGCATGCCAAAGTGCCACAACCAAGTACTCAGGACATCACATATAGCCTTATCATTGATGCATAGTTTATGGAGCAATGAAGACTCGTAAATAAATTAAAGCATCAAGAATCGTTAAACCTAATTCATGTTGCCACTTAACATTATTTTGGACAAACACATTTTTTACAGAATTTTGTATCCAGCTGAGCATAATCGAATCAGAAATACTTCCTCATAACCATACTAGTTGGAAATCTAGTGGATGCAATATAGCAAGAAATCATCAGATTCAACAGTACTTTGAGCAGGTCTAATTTACCAATATTCTTGAATCTGGGCATCTGACTGATGTACATACAGAAATAAAAAATCCATAATGATCCTAGTAAATGAAATCTCACTGAACTCATCACCCAATCCACATGCTTAGTATTGGTTTTTGTTTTTCTGACTGAATAAATCCAGCATCATATTAACGTGTCATAACGTACAAGCATTGAATCACATGTATTAAACTAAACCATCATGTTTTACAAGCATTAGCAAATAGAAAACAAAAGGCAATTCTAAAAGGGTTGGTATTAAAAATAAGGTGCTTGGGGAAAAGGGAGACAGTGTCTACCTCGAGGATCCAGCCAATATATTTAACATTATTAACATGTTGATTCACATCTAAGTCACTCCACCTTGGCTGCAAATTTGAAAATATAACATAAAAGTCAGCACTAAAACAAATGAGCAAAAGCAATATAAAGTCACCAAAAAAAATGATTACTTACAGTTAAGCCACTGCGAATGTATTGTGCTGTAGAATCATCAAGCTTCGGTAACTTCCTACTGTCATCATCAATAATAGGTGGTGTATCAACAAAATAGCTTCCAATTTCAGCTCGGACCTCATCTGGCATTTTTGCCAATCTCCTTGTTTCTTTGTTCATCATCACCCACAAGCTAAAACCAATTTAATAAAAATAAACACACAAAAAATGAAACGAGATTAATAGATAGTTCAGATCATTTTTATTAAAAGAATAATGATAATAATTAATAATCAAATAGTCCTGACACAAAACCCCATCTAGAAAAAGATTGAGCCTTGGTTTGGTTAAGGTGAGTCCTATAACAGAACAGTCCCCTACCTGGAAGCTCGCATTAATGTGTCCCCTGTACTGCTATCACGGAGAAGCCAATCACGCCGCATACCATTCTTCCCTGATGCAGCTACCCATGTGTCTACTTGAACAACATCACCCCTGTAAAAGAGAAATCACAGCTAAGAGTCTAAGACAAAATGAAAAATATTGAAAAGTGTCTATTGGAAACGTAGTAACACAAGGTCACAGAAATATACTAGTAGTCTAGTACAGTATTGCATTAATTAGAGTGTCAAATACACCATTCAAGGAAATAAGATGCAAGAGCACCACATACCAAGTAGGATAACGATCCACAAGAACCTGCATTTTACTTACAACCCAAATTAAATTTTTCTTGCACATTTCTGGGGTTGAGCCAAACCCATCACCCAAGAGTCCTGCAGTCTTCACATGGTTCAGGGCAGTTTCCTGCAGAAGCAGACATCATTAGGAAACATACAAGAAACCAGGGAACTGTACTTCTATAACTCCACCTCATCCTTCCTTAGTTATATAACTAGAGCAATCTAGACTCTAGATAGATGCCTTGGGCATACCTGCAAATGATTCATCATTGTTTCTATAGAAGCAGTCTTATCAGCTCCTATTTCATAGGACCTAATATTGAAATTCTGACGAAAAATTAATCCCTCTTGCATAATTCTTCCCAAACCAAAAGGATCAATGAGTTCGTTTGAGCGTTTTGGCTTCCAATCAAGCATCATCCATTGCTTCTCAGCAGCCAAGAAAACTGTTGTAATGGCAGCAAGGAGCATGCTCCAGTCAGGCAACTGATTGATAAAGGTCCTTGGGTGAGAAGATGAGGTCACCTCATCATCGGTTTTGTGACCTTCCATAACACCTATCTTGGTTCCATTAACCTTGGGAGGTGCTTGTGCACTGGCCTTCACTTGTAAGTTTCGAGAGGTAGAAGATTTTGGCTTAATGCCTCGTGCATTGAGGCTTACAGGTGCAGTTCCTCCCAACTTTCCAGATGTTTGGGCACCAGACTCCGGAAGCAGATTGCCAACAGGGAAAAATGCAGCAGTAGCAGCAGTGGCAACCATGATGGAATTAATATAGCTAAGTAGTTGGTGTAATATCAACAAAATTCACAAGACAATCAACAGATGAATCCTTAAAAGATCACCAATATCCATCAAACAGTGACATTTTCTCCCTGCAAAGCATATTTAAGTGACAGATTAGCATACAATTAAATATAGGAGTTGGAAAAATGGAAAAGAAGCAATTTTCAGACATCAAAATGCTTTCTGTAATTCTTCAAAAAAAAAAAAAATCCCACTTCCACTACCAAATAACTATCTAGTACCGTTTATGCAGTAACCAAAAAAAAAATAGTTTTACAAAAATAAAAAATAAGAAGATTAAGCAGAAGTTCCAAAATTAAGATGATATCACAGAATAATGAGAAATAAATAAATGTAATATTTATTACAAAGTCAAAAAAGTAAATGACTGTAAGCGAAGTGCAACTTCAAGAAAATTAGAATACGATACCAAAAATTTCCGGCTGTTCAAGGCGCCTTTCTCACCAAATCATTTAAAAAATGGAAATATATAAAAGGAAACATGTTTCCTATATACTTATATACAAGCAACATGAAAGGTAACTTTTTTCTTATATAATTATAGATATGTATAACACAATAAAAGCACAAATATTCCAAAAAAAAAAAAAACAACTAAATAAATGTAAAAAGTTTGGGAACTTCTAAAGCAGGCATCTGGCTAACTGTCCTGAGATGTTTTAACTCTGGCTTTGCTAGAGGCATAAGGGATAAGAAAAAACACTAGAAATAACAAGAAATGAGTGCCTAGCACCTTGGAAATTTCCAGAAAAACATGTTTCCTGTAACTCAGAAGCTCTGAAACAATCTAACAAAAATCCAAAGCAGAACAAAGAACAAAACAACAGAGTTCCACGCACCGAACAGTCAAATCATGAAACGAAGAGGAAACATATAGATCTAAAAGCATTCATCCACGGAATCAAATAGTTGACTCCACATTCCACTTAGACTAAAAATCAACCAGTTTTTCCAGCTCCACCGCCTTCTTCTCCTATCACATTATTCAAAATCCAAACACACATAATTCCAACTTTCCAGATCAAGCCATTCACAGAAGCGCAAATCTCAAAATTTCAAACAACCACGCATAACCAGCAAAATAGCTTTACTTTATGTTGTTGTAGTTTTTTTTTTTTTTACCTTTTCCGGCACAGAATCTTCTAGAAACTGAACATCGAATGCATGCATATGACTTGCAGAAGCTTCGTTTCTGTTTCCAGTTTCCAGTAAACCCGTTTCGCGTGCCTTCTAGGGCTTGCTTGCTTGCTATCGTTCCCTTTTTCTTCCCTTGTTAAATTTAAATTTTTTTATTTTAAAATATCCGAATTTCAGAAATTGCTGGGAAAAAGATTTTTAGAGAAAAGGAGAGAAATTAGGGAGGGACAGCCAGCGGTTCTTGGGTGGTAGAGAATCGCTTCCAGCTTGCCCCTTTTATACTACCACCTGGACCCCGCCAGCCTCGCGTTCCAGCTTGGAACATTTTTCTGTTTGCCCCCGTTTTTCATATTCATTTACACCCCTGCCATTCCTTCTGTCACCTGTATTCTTCACAGTTTCACAGAATTTCAACCGCTTTAAAAGTTGTGCGGGATTCGATTTACGAGGTGTTTAGTAAATAGCTGTTAACCGATTAAGTTAGTAAGTTTTATTTGTTGATAGTATTATAGATTGTAGAAAGATGTTTGATAAATTAACTATTAGCTAATAGCTGATTACATACAAAATGACTTTTTTTAAAAATTAATCAAACAAGCTAATTTGAACAACTTTTTGAATTTTAACCTTTTGGAATAATAAGCTTTTACAAAAAGCTAGTTAATCAAACTCTTTACATATATATATATATATATATATATATATATATATATATATATATATATATTATTCAGCTTAAATGCAGTCATGTCTTAACGTGCGGTTGGTGCGGTCGCACCATTAGTTATGCAAAAAATCATAAATAGTGTTAGAAAAAGCACAACAAAGAAATGCATCAATACACCAAAAATGCACCATTAAGTATGTATCACCACAAAACGCACCATTAAGTATGCAGAAAAGCATCACACAATATTCAAAAACGCACCATTAGGTACGATGAGGTATGGTGCATTTTTTGTATGTGTGATGCCTTTTATGGTGTATTGGTGCATTTTTTTGGTTGTGCGTTTTCTAATACACAAAAACACCATATAACACACCACACACCCAAAATAATGCACCATAACTCTCCTGTCCCTAATGGTGCATTTGCTAACACTGTGTGGTGCATATTTACATACCTAGTGGTGTGTTTTTTGTGATGCGTACCTAATGATGCATATTTGAGTGGTGAATTTACTAACATTGAGTGGTGTATATTTGTATACATAGTGGTGAGGGCACACTGACCGCACGTTAAGGGCGGCCACACCCGATTATGACCCTATACATATATATACATATATGTATACACACACACACACACACACACACATATATATATGTATGTATATATATATATGTATGTATATATATATATATATATATATATATATATATATATNTATATATATATATATATATATATATATATATATATATATATATATATATATATATATATATATATATATATATATGATCGCGTTCAGGTGCGTACTGGCTGTCCAGGAGAGAACTGCGGATGAATCACAGCGCGCCACGTGTCTGGAATGTAGTTGCACATAACGTTATAACTAGGTGCACGTAATGTTATAACTAGATGTACATAGGTGCACCCAAGTGCATAAATGTTAACAATGTAAATTACTTGCACATGTAAGTGAAAATAGGTGCACACGTGCAAGTAAAATGTATTACAAGTGCAAGTAAATTGTACAATGAGCATCAATACTAAGTGCACCTAATGTTATAACTATGTGAGGTGCATGGATGTTAACAAAGTAAATTACTTGCATAAGTGCAAGTAAAATGTATTGCAGATGCAAGTAAAATATATTACAGGTGTAAGTGAATTGTACACTGAGCATCAATACTAAGTGAACCTAATGTTATAACTAGGTGCATCTAATGTTATAACTAGGTGCACATATGTTGCACCAGGTGCATGAATATTAACAAGGTAAATTACTTGCATTTGTAAGTGAATATTTGCGAAAATAGGTGCATGATTATTAACAAGGTAAATTACTCGCATTTGTAAGTGAAAATAGGTGCACTTGTAAGTGAAACTAGGTGCACCAAAGTTCCAGTTATTTACGAAAATGTCACCACGCCATTTTTTTAAAATTGCATCCGATTCATTGATCTAGACTCGTGGACGGCTGTGATTTGTCTGCAGTTCTCTCTTGAGCGATAGTACGCACGAGAGTGCAACCCTATATATGTATACAAATATACACCACTCAATGTTAGAAAATGCACCACTCAAATATGCATCTTAGGTACGCATCACAAAAAACACACCACTATGTATGTAAATATACACCACACAGTGTTAGCAAATGCACCATTAGGGACAGGGGAGTTATGGTGCATTATTTTGGGTGTGTGGTGTGTTTTATGGTGCTTTTGTGTATTTTCATTGTGGTGCATTTTCTAACATTCAGTGGTGCATTTTCTAACATTGAGTGGTGTGAAACGCATCGACCGTATGGAAAGGCGCGGCCACATTTGAACAAATTTCTATATATATATATGTAATTATTTTTTTGTGTGAAATAAATTAAAAATCCTTTTTATTTGAAATATTTGGATGAATTGTAGGCTAATAAGCTAATTGGGCATTTAAATATATCAACTTACAAATTAATTATATATATTATTTTACACTATATAAAAATCAGGACAGAAAATTTTTGTCTCCGAAAATCTCCGCGGGGATGAGGATGGGGTAATTCCCCATCTTGCAGGGGAACAAGGCGGGGACAAGCTGAGGATAAGAATAATTTCCTGTCTCGTTTCCATCCCTACCAATTGCGCTAAAGTACTTGATCAATCGACAATGGTTATTCTGCTTGTAATTTGACTTGTTTTGAAATTTTAATTTAAAACAAAAAATATATATATAGTTTAATACTTTTCAACGGAGAATAATAATTATTGGATGATTTAGAAACTTTTGTAGTTCAACAATAAAAAGAGAATTTTGATAGGGGGAGTTTGAAAAGAGAGAGAAAAAATTTTCCAAACTCTAATGTGTAAACAGAAGCATTACCTTGTACGTACGAAATCGTAGACATTGTCGGATTCTCAATTAAAATTAGATAAAAGGTCAGATATTCAATTTTTTTTAGTACTACTAACGTACAAAAAGTTAATATCGCTTCCACTGGAATGGTCACTACATGCCACTTGACCACAAGATAGGTATACTATAATAAATTTGTTTACTTCAATTTTAAAAGTCTTTTTGTGCTTAATTGAATCATGACTTGAATTATTTTTTCTAATTCAGTCATATGTTAGGATAGCTTGATAATTTCTCCTTATACTAATACTCAATTTAATTATCGATTATAATGATTTTATTAAATTTTAGTCATCGACTATAGTAATTTTTCTTGATTTAGTCCTTAATTCTAATAGTCGATGACTCAATTAGGTAAACACATCGAAGTTCAAGACGTAAATAAGCACAAAAAAATGTTTAGAACTAAATCGAGAAAAACTGTACTACTATAGTATATGACTAAATTGGGTAGTTATTAACTCAATACAATAACTTGGAGTTCAAGTAGACGTGAATTCAATTAGAGATTTTGTAGATTTCTATCTTTTATTTTTAAAGGGTCTTTCAGATATTTTTTGAGTTTATGCTTTTTATCTTTATAAATAGAAATCTCCAAGACTTCATGTACCATTGTAACAGATAGTCTAAATATTAATAAAATCTATCTTCTCTATAATGTTGTATTTTCAATTTTCATTATTTACTTTATTATATTTACATATATCAATTAATTGCACTGAAGAACAAGAACGATACAACAACTCACACGAGAAAATGTCTCAATTCACAACAACAATGTTCAATATATAAATGGTATTATTTAAAAAAAAAATTGAGAAATTAAATATTAATGGACTCTTTTTTTTTATTTGTTTTTTTTTTTTTTTTTGTGAAATCGAATATTAATGGACTCTTGAATGATTATTTTGAGTGGAAGTTTTCCCGAGATAAATTAAATTTAGTATTAAATGGTTAATGACGAATTATATTACATGGTGTTTGATTGGAAGAAAGGAATTGAGGTGAAAAGAAATCGTAATTCGGTGTAAAAAGAATAATTGTAATTCTGTGGAAAGGAAGAAGTGATATACAGACTAAAATGACATTGTGTAATAATAATAACAACAACAACAACAATCAAGGGCAATACAATAATTTTCTTGTTTTTTCCTTTCCTAATTGCCACCAAATTGTAATTCTTATAAGGTGTATGAATTGTAATTCAACAAATGGAGGGAATTGTAATTCCACCGAATTGCAATTCTCTTCAACCAAACATTGTAATTGAGGACTCAAAGAATTGTGTTGTAATTGCAATTCAATTAATGTCAACCAAACAAGCCATTATAGTTCATGGTTCACAATACAATGTCGACCATGGATAAATGTTTATTTTTATTATACTGAATGTTTTATTTTTAATGTATTAAAAGTTTATTTTTTTGGTAGTATGTCTAAAAGTAAACCTTCAGTACACAAAAAATAATCATTCGGTGTACTAAAATTAAACATTTAGTATATTAATTAATAATGAACATTATGTCAATGGTTCATTTTGTAAGGTGAACTATAGGGCTGTTAACGAACTGAATATAAACTAAGGAGGTTGTTCAGGTTCGTTTGTTAATAAAATTTTTGAAGTGTTCATGTTCGTGTTCGTTTGTTAAGGTTTTAAAAAATCATGTTCTAGTTTATTTGTTATGCGTTCATTAGTGCTTATTAATGTTTGCGAACATATTCATCTCTATAAACAAACGCTTACCGAACATGAACATGAATAATTTATCGAAAGCTCTGTTCGCTAATACTCATAGTTAACTAGGATCCATGTGTAATGATGGATGGTTAATAGCCAATTATACATAAATGGATTTTAGCTCCCCGGGCAAAAAGTGAGCATAACATGAAGGAGTTAGCTTGGCAATGACAAGTCGGGCTCAAAGGAGAAGTTTAAAAAGGTTGTGGAATTTTCAAAAAAAAAAAAAAAAAAAAAAAAAGGTTGTGGAATCAAGACCACAAACTAAGTATAGGAAAGGCAATGGCAAGTCCCAGAAGGCTGCCAAATGTCTAGAACTAGGAAGTTGCACGATGTTGAAAAAAGGGGTTTGACTCGGAGAAATATCCTTATTTTTTTTTGAATGACTGAGAGAAATTTATAATTACTATTTAATGGTGCACACAACTAAATTACGTATTGTGATCTTAGGCGGTAAAGTAGGACAACAAAGGGATAAACATGCTTATATTGTACATAGCTAACTAACTTAAATTAAAAAGGCTAATAGGTCACTGTACTGAGAATCGAACTTGACATATTGTGGTTTCCAAGTTACTAACTTAATCAACTTGGTTTGGATTGTTTCCAAACCATTCTTTTTATTTTTTTCTTTCATTAATAAGGAGACCATATGATTATTATTTGAGAATGTGTACTGGATAAGTTTTACTTCTGCGTATTAATTCATAAATCACATAAAAGACATAAATTGTACCACGAATAATGATAACTTAGTAGAATATAAATTCTTTTCATGCATATATAGTTGGCCGACTTCTATTCGATAAAAGCAAGTTGTAGGTTGTCAAGAATTCCTCCTCTGCATGACTGGAAGAAAATAATCATAAAACGAGGCTTTTAGTCTTTTAGAGAATAAATTCATCGTGCCTGCTAGATACTTCGATTGATTAATTAACCGGGTGTATTCAATTGTGATTTTTTTGTAGAATTTTAAAAAAATTAAAATATAATATATTTTTATAAACTTGTATTAACTTTCATAAAGTCTTTCTAAACTTTATAAGAATATAAAAGTCTATATAAAAAATATTCCTAAACTTTTATTAACGTACGTTTATATACTTAAAAAAAAACGTATATAAAAGTTATTAAAATTCTAGATTGAATACATTGATACAAACTTTCAATGACTTCGATTCTTATTATTTATTATTTTCATACAAAAAATGTTATAATATATCATAAAATTCTTATTCTAGTTCTTCATTCACATTAACATTCTGAACATTATTATTTTTGTCCATAGTATGGTGACCAATTATATTCTAATTATTTATATAGTATTAATAAACATCTACAAACAAAACTATTTCATATAAAAATTAATAACAATATTGAATACTAAAATTTATAGTAACAAATTCGTTCAAATAAAATATTTAATAATAAACTTACTAGTGAAATTAACTAAAAGTGAGATATCACTTATTATAAATTTATGACGAAAAATAAAATTAATTCTAAAAAATATAACATATATAAAATTTGTCTCACATGAAACGGTCTTGTATAAGACTACCAAACATAAAAGTTTCTACCACGCCCATCATTGTCAATAGTGAAAGTTCAATTATGTATATTTTTTTTGTTTATTAAATATCATTGACATTATATTGATACTAATTGTACCAGTCGACAACGAAGAAAATCCTCCTTGGTATATGTTTGAAGTTAATATGTCAATATCGTTATTTCTTTCACAATTAGGTTAAAAAAAAAAAAAAAAAAAAAAAAAAAGGAAACAAAACCTATGGTGAATATTCAATGCTACAAATGTACGTATGCACGTTATATTAATAACTTTAACATAATTGTATGTGTACAATTAAGAGTAATGCTATAATTCAGATCTTTCATTATAACTTAGTAGGGTTAATTAAGTTAATTCATTGATACTCAATGATTATAAGTCATGTTTATAAGATAATACAAGAGAGGTAAACCACAATAATAAGAACGCCATATGCGATGATAAATCAATATTGTGTTGGTAATAATCGAACTATAAACATTATGGTACAAAAATCATATATATATATATATATATATATATATATATATATATATATATATGTATGGAAGGGTTCAGGTGCGGGTATATCTTCCCGTGCGATTGTGCAATGCTCACCTTAAGCATTAAAACGACGCACCTTTAGTACACAAACCACGCACCTTAAACTAAAAACATAAATCACGCACCTAAAATTTTTAAATGGTGCACCTTCAGTTGAGAATACACTGCGCACCTCACGTACACAAACCACACACCTTAAGTACACAAGTCACGCACCTTAAGAACACAAACCACGCACCTTAAGAAGGAAAACAATACACCTTAAGAAGGAAAATCACGCACCTTAAGCATACAAATCAGACACCTTAAAAATGGAAATCGCACACCTTAAGAAAAAAATTACGCACCTAAAGTCATCGCACAAGAAACATCCTACCGCACGGGAACTGAATTATATATATATATATATATATATATATATATATATATATATATATATATATATATATATATATATATATATATGGTAAGGATCCTGTGAGATCAAAATCATAGGAGCGAGAGAAATAAGAACCAATCTCAGCTTTACATATGCAAAAATTCAACGGATCTAATCAGATTTTTTTTTAGAAAAAATGTGGTGGCATTTTCGTAATTATCATCAAATTTACTATGCAAACTTGAACATTTAAATATGCGATCTTTAACAACTAAATATGAAAAGCTGGTAAATTTTACAAAATAAATGAAAAATCTAAATTTTAAATCTAAACCGTAAATGCTAGAACTTAAGCAGAAAAAAGTGATCCACTAAATCAAATAAAACAAAAAAACTTAGTCATAAACTCTAAAATCAAAATCTAAGTGCAATGCACTTTGCATTTTTGCAAGTGCAATCTTTTTAATACTAATATGCAAAATATTAATCCTAAATGTGCAAAATATTAATATTAAATGTTCAAACCTAGAAAAGTCTGAGAATTGCAAATTTTAGTGTTCAAGTTTGCATAGTAAGTTGGTGATAATTACGAAAATGCCATTGCATTTTTTCTTAAAAATTTGATCTGATCCGTCCAATTTTTCTAGATGTAAGGCTGAGATTGATTTTTTTTTTTTTTATATTTCTCCTAAAGACTTGTTCTCATACACACATACTCTCTCTCTCTCTCTCTCTCCATTTTGAAAAATCAAATGTAGGGATCATACCATTACTACATTTTCATGTTTGCAAGAATTATAAAATGAACCCCGCTAATAAAAGTTTTCAAAAATTATATAATTGACCTTTTTAAAAATAATAATAATAAGGGTCAGTTTGGAAACCCGAATATGACTTCTGGAAATTATTTTTTGAATTTTATTGTGTTTGAGTATTCAAGAAAAATAAAGTCAAAGTAAAATATTCATTCTCTCACATCTCTTTTCAAAGCTAGTTTTCGAATTATTATTATTATTATTATTATTATTATTAAATAATATGCTCATTTTTAAGAAAATAAACAACACAAAAAAAATACAATTTCTTAACTTTCAGCCAAACATTAAAAAATTAAATTATTTTATGAAAAATGAGTCATTTTCTAGAAATCATTTTTTGAAAAACATTTTTCAAGTTTCCAAACCGACCCTAAAACCCTCAACCATTTATGAAACTGATGAACGGCTGAGATCAATCTTCAATTTGTTCTCATTTGATCATTATGTGTGTGTGTGTGTGTGTGTGTATGTATATATATGCACACTCAGGTGAGAATGGATGCCCAGGAGAAGAATGAGAACCAACCACAACCGCCACCTGTCCAGATCTAACAGATGAGGTTTCTATGAGAACCAATCTCATCTATTAAAAAAATAGGTTTATGGATGAGATTAATTTGAGCGTTAAAATGCGTGTGTGTATATTAGACATTATGATGTATGCATATAAAGCTTGTGTGCATATTAAGCATGTGTTGTATGCAACATAGGAACATGCTTAATATGAACACATCATAATGTTTAATATGCACACGCGCATTTTTTATCTCCTCAATTAATCTCATCCATAGTTTTATTTTTTGATGGACGAAATTGGTTCTCATTGACTTATTATATATATATATTTCTATTCAAATGTGGTCGCGCCTTCCCGTGCGGCCGTGCGGTTTACACCACTCAATGTTACGAAATGCACCACAATGAAAATGCATTTCTTAATATGAAATGCACCACTCAATGTTATTTGTGTGGTGCATTTCTTAATATTGAGTGGTGCATTTTTTAATATTGAGTGGTGTAAACCGCACGGCCGCACGGGAAGGCACGGCCACACCTTAACATGATCCTATATATATATATGGTTTGGTTCAAGTGCGACGGAGATGCTCACAGGTGAATGATGGGGTTAGATTTGAGCCGTTGATCAAATATAGATAAATGACTCAAATCAATGATTTTTATTTTAAATAAAAAAGGCGGGTATGTCCTTAATTAAAGAAGTAAACTGTAAAAAAAGGCGCACTTTAAGAAGGAAAACAAAACACCTTAAGAAGAAAAACCACGCACCTAAAGCTTTAGACCGACGCACCTTAAAAAGGAAAACAATGCACCTAAAGCTTTAGGCTGATGCACCTTAAGTTTCAACAACTGACGCATCTTAAGCACACAGACCACGCACCTTAAGAAGGAAAATCACGCACCTAAAGTTTTAGAGCGACGCACTTTAAGTTTCAACGACTGATGCACTGCACCTTAAGCACTCAACACAGAAACCACGTACCTTAAGCACAAAATCATGCACCTTAAGAAGAAAAACCACGCATCTTAAGAATGAAAACCATGCACATTAAATTTGACATAAATACAAAAAGACCAAATTATCACTGTGTTTTTTTAACCTGTATTCAATCTGGACAACTAATTTTGATTAGATAGATTAAACCCCATCTTTTACCTGAAGCCTATTATCGTACTGTATTCATTGTTTGTGGTAGAACGTCACGTACACGTGGATGTACGCATTTTTTTTTTGGACACGGCAAATTAAACTTATAAAGTAAATGTTGGTCTACCAAGACAAGAAAGTTGACAATATATTTCAAAATAATTAATTAAGTGTAGTTGGGATGCTAATTTGGCGGTAGTCCAGTTATACATTAACATCATATCATGCTTTCCATTAACTACGACTATATATGCGTGGCTGCCACATGCACTAACCTTTCTTCTTTAATAAAAACACCACAAGTTTTCAAAGCCTCAAACTCAATAATAGACTTCTCTGCTCTAGCTAAATCATGCAATTTTTATTTTTATTTTTATTTTTTTGCACATTTAAGGAATTATGGATGGTAGGGGTAAGGTCTCATTTAAAGCTATAGGTTTATGCAAAAGAAAATAACTTTACATTTATTTTTTTTTTGAAGATAAAATAACTTTACATTTATAAGGAAAACTTTATTAGGTAAGAAGAAAAAAACCCGATGCATAATGACTTATAACTTTTCTTTGTTGTAGCAGTATACTTATTATGATGAATGATGATTCATGGAATTGGAAAAATTGCATTTTAAATTCTTCAATTGTTTACTATATTAAAATGTATAAAGTAAGACTTTCCTATCAGTTTGTTTAGATGTGTTATCTCAATTGCCAGAACAATATACTGAAAATATCTTATTATTGGTCAATTCATTGTATTTAAAGTACTTAAAGATATGTATTTATAAATATACAAAGAGTCTCGGTCAACATAGGAATGATAAATGATATATTCTCAATAATATAGGGAGAGAGAAAGGATTATAATGTGCTTAGAATATAGAGCCTTAATACATACCCTCAAACTTAGGGTTCTCTAGAGAGAATATTGACTTTGTCCATTAAATTGTTTAACCTTATTGTGGTTAGTGGCTTGGTGAAGATGTCTAGCAACTGGTCTTTTTTGTGGATATGTAGTTTACTTAGCTTGTAGTTCCTTTAACACTACATTGTCATGAACAAAATAATAGTCGTTGTCTAGCTAGTTGAGTTGATCAATTGTCACAGGTTCTTTAGTGGTCAATGAGGAGATCATCGTGCGGTACTCAGGGCGGAGGCCTTTGAATAGATAGAGATTCTGTTAATCCAAACTAATTGATCGACTGGTTTCGACAAGAAGTCCAAATAAATTAAAAATCCTGATTTTGCCAAGATACTCACGCGTAGTGGAATCCCCCTAGCGCAAAGACTGTAGTCAACTATGGAGACTCAGATATTTTGCTCAAGAATAAGACCCGAAGGTGACTTCGATAGTCTGCCATAGGGCTCGAGACATGGCATGTCTCACTGCAACATATACAAAACTTCATCGGATATAGACAAGATGAGCATAGACAAAATAAAAGAATCTTGACGGACCAAATTTTCGTCCATAGGATTAGCTACAACTAAACACTCATCCAGAGCCTTAATAAATAAAATTGGACATAGTAACATGCCATCAACGTATCCACTAAGATTTTGACCGTAGAGAAAGGAAACAAGTTGAGTCTTCCATATCAGAGATAGTGCTGATTTTGACCGTAGAGAAAGGAAACAAGTTGAGTCTTCCATATCAGAGATAGTGCGAGAAAAGGAGGTGGTACCGCTGGCCACTGGGAAGTTGGTGGCTTTTTTTTTTTTTTTTTTTTAGGGTTTATAGCCATGAATCGTTTGATCTAGTGATACCAGATAAGAACAATAGTTCTAAGAATGATCTTATTATTGATCAATCAATTGTATTTAAAGTAATGAAGATATGTATTCATAAAGATACAAAGAGTACCCAGTCAGCTGGATAAGAATGACAAATGATATATTCTCAATAATATTGAGAGGGGAAGAATTCTAATGTGTTTAGAATACAGAATCCTAATAGTTGTCAATATGTTTACTTGTACGATGAGAGTAAAAAAATATCATTCTCGTAAGAGTTTTATATATGAGAGTTTCTTGTAATTTAACATTTCTATCAATCTTTCCCCAACTCACGATATGCCACCACTAACTTCTACACTATTTAGCAATGTTGTCATTCTTGACTAAGCTTTTATGAGAGTTTATTGTAAATTAATAATGTTTCTATATATTGATCTTTCTCCAATCTAGTATCGATTTGCCACAACTGTCCTCACGCTATTTGTTTCCTAGTATCAAACGACAATGCCACCAATTGATCAATAAGGCTTGATCAAAAAGCTCAATTAAAAAGGGTAACTTGAAATTGCAATAATAAACTCCTCACATACCTCTTTTTATTTTTAATATTATTTTCACTGAGACTCGAACTCATCCCCTCCCATGTAAGGGTGCAACTGGGTACCACTAGACTACAAGAGTAACAAGATCTTTGGCAACTCCTCACAAAACTCTAGTTGAGAACAATGTTTTTTTTTTTATCGAGAAAGGAGGGGGCAACCCCAAAAACACAAACAAAAGACTTTAGCAAACTAGCTTAGGAGGAGAACTCATCAAACAACTGGACGGATTCTGGTCATTCTGCACTATTGTCAAGAGCTCACTGGGAACATCAATCCACGAAACCAAACCAGAATGAAGCGACAGGGCCCTCTTGGCCAGGGCGTCGGTGAGGTGATTTTGCTCCCTGAACACGTGGTCACACCTTATATTTTGAAAAGCTTTCATCTCCGTAATACACCGGGTGGTAATGTTGTTCTTCTGGCCCGTGATTGGAATCAATCCCCGCAAATAGTCAATCGTCCGTTTAGAATCACTTTCAACAATAAGATTGGAAATCCCCTTATGCGCCGCCATGCGGAGACCTTGAAGCACTCCCCAGGCTTCAGCATCCTCGGCCGAACATCTCCCAATATTATATATAAAACCTTCGACCCAGTGACTGGTATGATCTCTCAAGACTCCTCCACAACCAGCCGAGCCAGTAGCTTGCACACAGCTTCCATCCACATTCAGCTTGCACCATCCTGTGCTGGGCTTCATCCATGATGCAGAACTCCGAACCAAATTGCCGTTTAGCGGAACCGGTACTACATGCCTTTTGAAAGCGCGCTTGATCTCCTCCTCTTGACGTTTCAGGCAAGCAAGCTTCTGATGCAACGGATATGTCGTTGCAGTAAAGACCCTTTTATTCTGCCACTTCCAGATCCACCATAAGCGAATCGCGAACTGCTCCGGCCAATCGGTCGCCGTTCCCAACGAACGATCTCCTCGTAGTTGTGCAGTCAGCCAATCCGCCCAATCAAGGTGTTGAAGCTTTTGCAATGTCGTCGAACTGAGAACAGCTTCCCAAATTCCACGTACCTCTTTACAATAGCGGAACAAATGATTGCAATTTTCTTAATAGCCTGCACAAGAATCACAACAAATATTAGATGTGAGGTGGCGTCTCCCCCTCTCAACATTTGTTAGGATCTTATCATGCATAACAAGCCAAATAAAGAAACAAATCCTGTGAGGGGTCTTTAAACCCCAAATCCTGGACCAGATGGAGTTTCCAGGTTGCGGCGATGCATGGAGAAGATCCTCATATGCTGAACGCACAGTGAAAAAACCATTTTGTTCCAAACCCCAGCCAACTTCAGCATCGGTGGTGTCATCTTCCGAAAGCATGAAACCGGCAAGTAATTGGAGAATGTCATCCGGAATAACGACCTGCGAAACATTCCCACTTCCATCCACGACTCACGTCCCAATACTCATTCACCGTTGCGTACAATTCCGACAAACTCAAAGCGTACTGGAGGTAAGGTCGCAAAGGGAGTGAAGTAAGCCATTTGTCCATCCAAAATTTAGTAGATCGGCCATTGCGAACCTGCTTAACAATGCCTTTCTGTACAAAGGGTTGCACTCCCATGATTCCCCTCCACATATGAGATACGTTTTGAGACGTCGGATTCCGCCGAGGGTGTGAATATTTGCTCATGACCGTCTTTGCCCAGAGGCTATTATGCTCGTGATGCAAGCGATATCCAAGATTCACCATATAAGCCTTATTTAAATCATGGAGCCTGTAAAGACCTAAACCACCGGCATTCCGAGAGCTTGTAACGACGTCCCACTTAACAAGATTCAGTTTGGAGTGATTATCGTACCCATCATTACCCCATATAAATTGTCTGGTGCGTTTCTCCAATTCGAGACAAACCCCAGTAGGTAGCATAGATGTCTGCATAACATAAGAAGGAATAGTATTTAAAACTGCCTTAGCTAGGGTAACCCGACCAGCCATCGAGAGAAGTCTGGTTTTCCATCCCTCCAAACGGGCGTTGATTCTATCGATTAAGTCGTTAAAAGAGTGACAGGTCACACGACCATGGATCGAACTAACTCCAAGATACTTGCCCAAGTCAGTATTCTTCTCGATATGTAAATCAGCCGCTATGCTATCAGCGAGATGAGGGGGAACATTGTTGGAGAAATAAAGCTGTGACTTTGCGAAACTAATTTTTTGCCCGGAAGCCTCACAAAACTGAGACAAACGCTCCTTAATAATTGCAGCTTACTCTAAAGAAGCCTCCGTGAAAAGCACTGTATCATCAATGAAACATAAGTGGGATAAGGTAGGGCAAGAGGGCGCAAGCCGAATCCCTTTCCACTCCCCTGATTGGACTTTTAAAGATATCATTTGACTCAATTTATCAAGACAAAAAACAAAGAGTGCTGGAGACATGGCGTCACCTTGACGAATCCCTCTTTTCGGGCTGAATTGTTGAAGCCGCTCCCCGATCCAATTAATAGACATACGAGGGGTCCGGATGCAGTTCATGATCAAATTAATCCATCTCTGGTTAAACCCTGCTTCCTCTAAAATGGTCTCCACAAAAGACCAAGAAAGACGACCGTATGCCTTTTCAAAATCCAATTTAATTGCCATATAACCATGTTGACCTCGTTTAGCTCGCATAGAATGCATAACCTCTTGATAAATAACAACGTTGTCAGAAATTTGTCTACCCGGAACGAACGAGCTCTGGAACGGTCCAACCAATTTCGGAAGAATCCCCTTCAAACGGTTCGTAATGGTTTTGGTAATAAGCTTATAGCTTACGTTGCACAGGCTAATAGGCCGAAATTGCGTAATGGACTCCGGGGACATAACCTTGGGAATAAGAACTAATAGAGTTTCGTTTAGGGCCAACGGGAAGACTCCGGTACTGATTGTACTATGAACTAACCTGAAAAGGCTATCACCCACCACTCCCCACATTCGTTGGTAAAAGGCAGCATGAAACCCATCAGGGCCCGGGGCCTTGAAGGGAGCCATAGCAAAAAGAGCAGTATGGACCTCCTCCTTCGTCACGTCTCTGTTGAAAGTAATTCAATCCTCCTGTGGAAGGGTAGGGAAAACGCCACCTATCGTAGCATGCTGCGGAGATGGGGCATCACAGGAAAAGAGGGTTTCAAAATACACCCGGACATGGTTTTTAAGGATCGCAGTATCCGTAATCCAATTCCCACAATCATCCCTTAAACTTGTGATGGTATTTCGCGCTTTACGAATCGTTGTGGCTGCGTGATAAAATACCGTGTTCCTGTCGCCTGAAGAAATCCAGTCCTCCCTCGACCTCTGGAACCACAAAAGCTCCTCCTGATACAGGATATCATGATACTCATCCATCAACTTCCTCTCAAGCTTAAGCAAATCGCCATGCGGGGAGTTGGCTAGGCGAAGTTGCACGCCGTTTAGGTGTGCCAGAACAGCTTTCTTTTTATGATGTATATTGCCAAAAACAGCCCTGTTCCAACCTGCAAGGACATTCACCATACGAGAGATATTAGTGCAAAAATCATGATCAGTGTGCCACGTGTTTTGAACAACATCATTTAAACCATTATTCGTGAGCCAGGCAGCCTGGAACTTAAAAGGAAACTGCCTAGCAGTAGGATTCCAAGCTGCCACCCATATTAGAATGGGAGCATGATCCAAAGCGATCCAAGGGAGATGAGAATCGACCGCGTCCGGGAAAAGTTGGCGCCATTCTAAGTTGCATAAAGCTCTATCTAACCGTGCTCTTTTCACACAGCCACTAGCCAACACTTTGACCCAAGTGAATTTGGGACCGTTATAGCCCATATCAATGAGGCCTTCTAAGTGAATCCATTCAAGGAATTCGGAGCTACATTGAGACGAGGTTGTGTAATTATCAGTATCCTCTCGGGTAATAACCGAGTTGAAATCACCGGCAACTAAGAGAGGCTCGTGAAGATTATGCTTAGTGGTTGTGAGTTCAGCCCACAAACGACGGCGTAAACAATGAGTCGGGCTACCGTAGACCACCGCATAATACCAAGGAGTGCGGTGATTATCCTGAATCTACAAAATAACAAATTGGGGATGAGTCGAAAGAATCGAAACTTGCAAAGAATTGTTCTAAAAAGTCCAAATGCCTCCACTGAATCCCACCGCCTCAATCCGAACCCAATCCGAGAAACCTAACTTTTTGCAGATAAAATCTTCCTTGGCACCCGAGACTTTGGGTTCGATGAGACTCAAGATGGTGGGTTTGTGAGACTGAATGAGGTTTTTCAAGACATGGTGGAAAGCCCGCCCACCAGCGCCTTGACAGTTCCAAACGATGCAGTTCATAAAAACAAACGACAAGGAGAAAGGAAAGAGAAACAACAGAAAGCAAGACACAAAGGACAAGACAAAAACACGAAAGGAAATCAAACATAGGTAGTGGCTACGCCACCCTCCCTCAGATTCTCCCTGTTCGGGTCCTCAATCTCCATAACAACATCTCCTTCCATGTCAAAGTCGTCTGGAGGATCAGTATGGTGTTCCAGGGAATGAGCATCCGACACCTCCGTATTCTCCTCTGGAACTTCCCCATTAACCACTCTGGTCGAATTGATGACCTGACCCCCCATCTCTCCTCGGATGACAACGTGTTCGTCTTCCTCAACCGCTCGCCTGGATCCCGAACCCATGCTCTGTCGGCAGGAGGCATGGCTCGACCCGTAGCCCTGTCATTGGTAATTTGCTGCTCATTCACAATCACGTTCGCTCGTCGAGCCCTTGAGTTTTGTCGCGCAGCATCTGAACCAGGCGCAACCGGCTGTTTGTCTGCTCGTTTCTCCGGTTGTTCTTGGAGCGGTGGTAGTCCCGTCCCAATTTCCTCTTCCAGAGGCGCGAACCGAGACCCCGAAGCAGTGTTTTCAGGAATTGCCCCCCCGGCTGGGGTATTTCGACCCCCTGTTTCTGGCTGTTTACCCGAGCCCGATGGCCTCCCCGGTTGACGGCGATCTTTCCTCGTAACGATCATCCAAGAACCATAAGGTTTCGATCGTCGTGCAACATTAGTGCCTACTCGGGTACCCACGGCAGGGTTCGCAGTTTGCGATAAAGCCACAGCCTGATCATCCACTCTTGCACAAGCTCCTAATTCCGCCACCCCATCACCTGTTCCAGCTGTAGGACAAGAATCTTTTCGGTGCCCATACAATCCACAGGAGAAACACACTAGGTGAATGCCCTCGTATGCCACCTTCCAAACTTTCTCCTCCAAGGTAAACGTTGAAAGAAGCGGCTTCGTGATATCCAGTTCAACACAAACTCTCGCGAATTTACCCCGAGAGACTAAACTGGTCGTGTGATCAACTCAGACAGTACGCCCTAGTTTATTTCCAATTCTCCGCAAACATAGGAAAATGTAGTATTCCACCGGGATGTTGGGAAACCGAACCCACACCATAACCTTCTCCGTCGTGTCCTCAAAAGGATCGAAGTTGGGAACCCAATCCTTAACGATCAGGTAGTGATCAAGGATCATCCAAGGTCCTTCAAATTTAGCGAATTCCAAGTCCTCTACGTTCCCAAATCTGACAAAAAAAGTCCAGAGCTATAAGTTCCATACGCCCTTTAGGGTGCCACATTTAGTTCAAACGGCGCAAGAAATAAGCGTATCCTACTCGTCGACCCATCACCTTAATTATCAAAGACTGACGCCAAGGTGCTCGGATCTGATCCATCTCCTTCACAGTGAAACGAATCGTAGGGCAAGTCGGATCGGCCTCCTCAGTTTCCAAATCATCGTCTCCCATGGGATCTGCCGCCTCGTCCTCAGAGAGAAATGCTAACAAAAACGGAGCAGCTCCCGATCCACTGCCCACCACCGAGTCTAGATATGATCGTGGCATAGCATTCGCGATCGGCGGTGGTATCGACGTCCCAAATCCTGAATCGGCAGCCACCGATAGTCGTTCCGCACTTACATCCTCAATTTGCATGGTCGAAACCGGAGGATCCATTGTAGGTGTCGATGCCACACCTTCCACTTCCGCAGACGATGATGGCACCAAGGTCGCCTCCATGGACGGATTTTCCACCGATACTGGCATCTCATTACCGGATGTGCCATCATCAACCTTCCACTTCCGTGTGCTTCGTTCCAGCAGATCAGATTCCTCAGAGAACCGTTGAGCAGAGAGAGCGTTTGAGTTTTCCATCTTCCTGGAGACCGTTTAAGTTACTGCTTTTACCACACAAATAATTAAATTGACAATTGGTATAATAATTGAATTACTGACCACAATTAACCAAATTAAAAACATATGTCTCACATTTCGAAGAGATAAATAACAAAGTTACTAGATAATCATTTTTCACCCAATGAAAACTCATATCCCATTCTTGGTTGACATTGTTTACTTTATATGTCACATAGCTAGCACTCAATGTGCTCCGTCGTCAAAGGAAAATAGTTAGCTAGACAACTATCATATCGTGTGACAATTATTTATTAATTAAAGTCAAAATAAGAGGACCCCTATCTCATAAAGGCATCAGATCCTATTTAGCATTTGAAAAATTATTTTCTTGTAAAATATTTTGTTATTTCTACCTATGAAATAATTAACAAGGCATAAGACCATCTTTTAAATAATAATAATAATAATAATAATAATAATAATAATAATAATCTAAATGATAATAATATATGTAGACATTATATATTGAATTAATATACTAAATAATTTTTTTTATATTTAGATTTTAATTAATAAGAATTTGTTAGTTATTTTTCAAAACATAAATATTGAGCATATGCTTTTGCGCATCGCGCATAAAAAGACTAGTGTGTGTGTGCATATACATTGTGTATTATAATTGGGCACTTATTTTTGTGCTTCGTGTATAGAAAAGACTAATAATAATAATAATAATAATAATAAAGTTTGGAGTCACATGCAGAGGTGATCCTGTAATTTTGGTGTTGGGCATGTATAATAATATAGTAATTGAAAAGAAGTTGGATAATTGTTGGTGATTGAAGTTTAATTTATAAAAATATAAAGAAGGTGATGGGATTCAATATCTGGGTTGGCGTGGGGCATATTGCATATTAATGGGTCCCGCGTCTTAAATTTGCTAGTATATAACACCGGTTTCCCTTCAAATTAAATTTTTATATAAAAAGGACAATGGTGTTTGTATTATTATTTTACTATGGTTTTGTTTGATTGCTCGTATTTCAATCGATCACCAAATGGATAACTGTTGGGTTATAATATATAGTTCAATATATCAGACATGTTAAACTGTTAAATATTAATAATTGATTTATTATGCAATGATAATGTAATATTATTTATACTAACTGATGTAATATACTAGATTGGCAGTTCAATTGGACATAAAGATGAAATTTGAAAAGAAAGACCAGAAAGCGGCAGTGTGGGAGAGCATCCAGGGCTACTTGTGTGCAATAAGCAAATGTCTAACATCTGTGTTCCGCTGAGTTACTATGTTTTACATTTTTTCGGATGCTCTCCATGATTTACATCCTCCCAGATGCTCTATTGGGCCGAGGCGTGAGGGCCTTTGGGGTCGTGGATTCAACCTTTAGGAAGAAACAAAGAAATATTCCCCCAAGAGAACGAGTATGATCATTAGTTATCTTATAATATGTCACAAATAATATTTTCCACTAATATATATATATATATATATATATATATAAAATATCATATATACTCCATCTATTATATTGTACCTGTCTTCTTTACTATTAATTGATTAAATAAACTTTTTCTTCATTGTATATTTTTGTTAGTATTTTTTTATTATTTTAGAATTTAATTTTTTGTATTTACTAGTCTTGTTAATAAAATTTCTAAATATATAAATTTTGTATACTAATATTATCATTATGAAAAAGTAAATTAAAAATAATTTAGTCTAATATCTTGTTAAGTGAACTAGATAATAAAATGAGACGGAGTAACTCAAAGTAGATTCTTTTATCCGGGAAAATATATAAGTAAAAGAAGAATTTCTCTTACTTTTCTCAATAAGAAACCTCTAGAAAAGAACCTATTAAAGTAGTTGATTCTTTTTTAGTTGTCTTCTAAAAAAAGATTCTTTTTGAGTTGAAATTTGATGAGTATATTATTCTGTTTATTTTTGTATTAATAATCATGGTTTATTAAGAATTTTTATGCTAAGTTAGTGGAATTCACAACGAGAAAAATTAAATTTATTAATATATCAGAAAAATTCATAAGTAAATTATTGAAATTTATAAGTAATTTACCAATAAGTTTTCATAAATAAGGTATTGAAATCTATAGATATTTAAATGGTAACTATATAATGTAAGCAAATATAAATATGTAATTGTCATGTAAAAAAAGTCAAATTAAATTTTTAAAAAATTGTTTATTTGACCCCTAAGACCAAGTTAAGTATAGACACAATCTCTCAATTATATTCGTATATACTTTTAGCCATGTAGTTATTGCGGTCTTATACTGTGGACCATAGGTCATGACTGATTTTACAGTTGTGTTGAACAGATACCGCAGTTATGTTGAACTGATATTGTAATTGTATTGAAAGGGAACTGCAGTTGCGCGGAACATATGTCGTTTCATCCGTCTGGAACTGCAGTTGTGTTGAACTGATATTGCAGTTGTGTTGAACTGATACTACAGTTGTGTTGAACGGATGAACAACCTTTGTTCCGCGCAACTGTAGTTTCCTTTCAACACAACTGCAGTATCAGTTCAACATAACTACAGTATCAATCACGACCATGGTTCACAATGTATTGTAGACCATGGTCCACAATATAATTTGCGATGTAGTTATTCTCAAATTTGTATATATTTTTAGCCACGTAGTTATTCTCAAAGTGGTAACTTTTATTTCAAAAATACTAGATGCACTCCTAAAATTATACTTCCAACTTTTACTCCCACTTATGTTCAAATTTGATTGGAGGATGAAACAAAAAGGAATGGATAAACACATGGCCCCCTATTAAATTGATCAATCAAAGCATGCCAACTCATATGGAGTAAAAAATGAGAGTGTGAATTGAGAGTATATGTAGAATTACTCTTTTTATTTTTATTTTTGTTAATATTCTAATATATTTGAATAGAAAGTCAATTTCAAAAAAAAAAATCATATGATAATTTCGCACAATCTGTTTTGGAAATTGTGAACTGCCAGGCAAGATGCATCATGCATGCATGCCAACCGCCACCGTGCACGAGTAATGGACGTTGTGTATGCCTCATTATTGCAATCATAAATAGGGTTTTGCTATCAACATCTATAGACACCCTAAAACAAAAGTGAAATATGGCTTTCTTTGCAAATATAATCTAATGTGAGTAATGCTATAGTAGAGTAATTTTGAGAGTAAAAATACTTTATAATATGATATATAGTAATTGATTAGATGTATAGTATATTAAATTCAATATAATTAAAAAGGGAAAAGGGTCAAATACACCATTCAACTTTGCTCAAAAGTGTAATTACGCCCTTGAACTTTAAAAAAATGCAATTGGACACTCTAGCTTGTCATTTTGAGGCGTCTAAACCCAGTAAAAGATTATTAACCTGAAATAATCAGTCATTTAAGATTCTAGCGACATTCTGACGAGTAACATTTCCGGCAACCATAAAAAGTATTTTTAAAACTCCGGTGACCGGAATTTTATTTTATTTTATTTCTTTAACAAACTATTGACTCTGATACATACTCCCCCACACTGGGGATCAAACTTGTGACTTCTCACTTGGTAGGGCCACAACTATGACGCTTGACCACAAGGTCTGGCAATTAAAAGTTAATTAATTTTAATGTGTCCATTAACGAATATTTTTACTTTAAAGAGTAATTTTATTATTTTTTTTCCATGCATACGACATAAAATAGAGAAAATGCCCTGAAAGAAATGGACAAGTGAATGAAACATGATTCTCATCATATTTGAAATTCTTTTAAACACACTTTCTGTCAAACCAATCTCATAGGGCTTACCAATGCATTGCATGCCCCCAAGTAGTGGCTATGATATATATATATATAAATGCACCTTAAACTAGAAAGTGACGCACCTTAAGTTTTAAACATACACACCTTAGCTTAAACTATAAACATACACCTCTTAAGCTATAAACTTACGCACCTTAAGAGTTAAACTGATGCATCTTAAGCTAGAAAGTCACACACCTTAATCTTTAGAGATACGCACCTTAAGCTATACACATGTTAAGCTTTAAACTTAAGCACTTTAAGCTTTAACAGATATGCACCTAAAGCTATAAACTTACGCACTTTAAGCTTCTTTGAACTTACACAAAATTACCATAATGTCACCACACTGTTTAAAGTTTTTCTTCATTCTGAGTTGCTGATTTTGGCTAGATCAATGACTGAAATTTCACCCATTTTTTTACCTAAAGCACTCCTTCACATTTGATATATAGCATATATATAAGATATCAAATACAAAGGCGGGGCTTAGGTAAAAAAAGGGTTAAATCTCAGACATTAATCTATTCCAAAATGAATAAAAATAAAAAATAAAAATGCGGTTGCATTATGGTAATTTTGTGTAAGTACGCTCAGATGGTCTTTGTCTCTAAGTGTATATTTTCCTTCTTCGACAGCATATTTTTCCTTCTTCGAGTGCATATGTTTTGTCTTAGTGCATAGTCTCTTCCTTTGAGTGCACATCTTTGTGCCTTTGAGTGCATGCTTTTGGCCTTCGAGATCTGTGCTTTCAAGTGCACATTTTTGTGCCTTGAAGTGCACAATTATGAGTCAATGTTTATTATATTTTTTGCCCTCTATTTAATAATGTATAACTAAATTTCTAATGAAATTTGTGTGATTTATAAACGGTTTGTAAGGGTAATTGCTTTGATAATACTTAAGTTGAATAACTCACCTTTTTGATACCATAATTGCTTCGATTGCACATCTTTGTGCCCTCGAGTGCATAACTTTAGACTTCGAGTGCACATTTTTGTGTCTTCGAGTGTATTATTTTGGACTACTATTTATTACATCTTTGTGCCTTTGAAAATTTTGGCCTTTGAATGCACTTTTTTTTTNTTTTTTTTTTTTTTTTTTTTTTTTTTTTTTTTTTTTTTTTTTTTGTTTACCTAGGAGTGCACATTTTTGTTTCTTCAAATGCACATTTTTATTATTAATTCGAAGTGCATTTTTTTAAAGAGCAGTAGTTCATCTAGACAAAATTAATGGCTGAGATTTATGCGCATTTTTCATCTCAAACTCTGCAGCTAATACTAAATCTCTCTCAATGTATACACACACATAAAATATTATTAGAAGTTAAATTCAATAAAAAGTGAGAAATAGGCTATTTGCCCACAGGACACATGCCCAATATCCAAGTGTGAATAGATGAAGTGGTAGTTTTCTAACAGCTAAACTGCTAAAGTCCTCTCATCAACGTTACCCCATACATAGGCACATGCAGCTAAGAAATGAACATTAATGCATGAATAGACTTCTTATTTCTAGGTTAACTGTTTGTGGTTGCATTTATTCAAAATGGAAACCCATAATTGGATTATATGGAGTTGGATTTTCCAATATTAGAAAAAAAAAAAAACTTAAAAAAAAAATCAGAGATGCACCAGCTGACTCCTGTCAGCTACCGGGTGGTGAAATGAATTAGACTTGCATGCACCTGACTCACTAATGTGATTATGATACCAACTGATAAGAAATAAAATATTATACTGTAGAATACTGATAAATGTTCATTTTTAATATATTAAATATTTTAATTTTTAATGTATTGAATGTTCATTTTTAGGTAGTATTCCTACAAATAAACCTTCAATATATTAAAAATGAACCTTTAAAAATGAACATTCAACGTACTAATGTTAAATCTGATATATATCACTAATATCAGTGGTCCATATTGTAACGTAGACTACTATCCACAGTATAATGATTGATATGAACTAAAATCCTAACTACACTACAAAAGTTAACACAGAAGTACATATTTGACCCAAACCTTATATATTAACCTAAATTATCATTCATAGTCGAGGTGAGGCGCATAATTAGAATGGTTAAAAAAGTAGATATTTTCATTTGTTTGCAATTAGGAAAAAAAAAAGGAGGATATTTGCTTTTGTCTACATTGAAATACATGTGAAAGTCAAATAATTGGTAGGTGAAGCGAACAAGGTTTGTTAACCTAAAAAAGTAAAACAAATTATTATATAGCAGATGTAGTTGTAGGTGTTTTTTTGCAACCTTTTATTCCCTTGTCTTGAGATGTACGTGATTGACCCTTTTGTTTTGGTCTGGTTTATCCATTCATTTAAACGATGTGGAAGTACATATGTAAATTTCCATAAGAGCTTCCCCATCAGTATCTTTTTAGGGTTTTATTTTTATTTTTATTTTTGAGTGACAAAAGAAACTCTCACTATTCGAGGTTGTGCACTAGGTAAATATTGCATTTTAACATAGCCGACAAAGAACTATAATGAGGTAAACCAGACAAAAAAACAACAAAAAACAATCGTTGGGGTTGCTCTAAGTGATTAAATATAAATAACTTTCTATTTTCGGATACAATCTTTTTACATAAAACATCTGTTTTTTTTTTTTTTTTAAATTATAACATCAGAGGGTATAAGAATAACTTTGCCCCTTAATTTGGCCGGCCCGGTGCGAATGGGGATTAGTCTGAGAAGGTATTTCCTATAGTTAGGGCCTACTCAGGATACCTCATGGTCTAACCAAAAATTAACTCGTATTAATTTACCAAATAGAGTTTATTTTAAACGCGTGTTAATTTACGTCCATATTGTAATCTAATAACTACTGTGGGAAACATATAAATATGGAAACTGAAAATTGAAAAAAATAAAAAAAGGAAACAGAAATACAGAGAAATGAAACGTGTTTTGGCTTGTCGCCAATTCCACGTGGGAAGTAAAACCAGAAAATAGAGCCATTAAAGGACAACAAGAAACCTTGTATCTGGTAACCTGCTCTTATTAAAATATTCAATATGTTGCCATGTTGGGGTTTACACTCACAAAAAAATGATCCAAGGGCTCAGCATATCTGATCTATCTATGATGGATGGACAAGGTCAAACAGTCTCGTGTCCTTGGCAAGTCGGACTCCCTAACTTGACATGACTCTCGTGTGAGATCGACCGTCTCGATAGATTCTTATCTGTAAGAAAGATCAGGTTAAGATGAAATTTAATACTTATGTAGAAAAATATAAGAGTTAATTTCATTTTTTTTCATGGATTTATAGGTGAAAATTCACTTTTAAATTTTTTTTAATCAGAACATCTATATTTGGTCCTAATATTATTGTGACATTACCATTTTTGATTTGGTCCTCCGTCAACAAAATAGTTGAAATATCGTTAAACATAAAGACATTTCGATCATTTTTATACAAAGTGAGTTGACCCTGCTATATTTTTATGTTTATTTTTTTGAAAACATTCTTAATTGAAGACCAAAATGTCTTTGTATTTAACGACATTAAAACTGTTTTGTTAATAAAAGACCAATAATGGTCATGCCAAAATAATACTAGGACCAAATTAATGTGGATGTTATAATAAATAAATAAAAAAGCACTAAAAATGAATTACCACCTATCAATCTAAGACCAAAAATAAAATTAACTAAAAAATGTAATACAAATCAGAAATAAAAGATTTGTTACTTATAAAGGAAGAGTAATACTTTCGAAAAAAAAAATGTCATATTTAAAATCAAAATGTAATAAGTATTACATTTTCGTCAAAAGTATTAAATTTTTTTTTTCTTCTTATAAGTAACAAAAGCTATATTTCTAAGTAGTATTTTATTTTTACCATGATCCGACATGTCTCAAAATAAACGTAACATCTAAACTTGTAAAATATCATCACACTTAATTACCTTAGACGTGAAATAACAACCCATTGAGACTAACATGAGAAAACAAAAAGGAAAAAACGCAAACAAAAGGACCAATTAAAAGAGGCAAAAATTTGTGTAAGACTGTTTTACGGATCCTTGTTCGTGAGCCAGGTCAGGTTAAAATGAAATATAATACTTATACTATCAAATGTAATACTAAATAAGGAATAAAATGTTTATTACTTATATGGAAAAATGTAATACTTTTACATTTGCCTTTATAAGTAACTAACACTTGCCAACATTACTTGAAAATAAAATACGTTTGATAAAAAGATAATACTTTAAATCAAAATATAAAAATATTACATTTGTCCTCAAAAGTATAGTATTACGTTTTCCGATCCCTTATAAGTAACAAAAATTGTATTCCTAATTTAGTATTATGATGAATGTAGTTTTCGCGGTGGATGGAAAGAAGTAGGTGTTAAAACGGAAAGATTTCCGAGTATCGTTCTCAAAGGACGGCAAGGAGGGAATTTGAGCGGTAAGGGGATTAAGCACAAGAGTGTTTAGTGTTTGAAAGCTAACCCAAACATAATAAGAAATGCGCATGAAACATCATGAAAATAAGGAACAAAATGTTGGAAACAATCAATTGGAAATGAGGATTTGGATCTTGCAACTCATATAGGTATCCTTGATTTCCTAAGATATTAGGCTAGCAACACTTAGATTATGAAAATGAGACAAGGTCACAAGCACCATTGCCACTCTCGTGGTCAATGGACTCTCTCCTAGACCGTAATGTCATCCTCATGATCTCTAGGCTAAAAGAGACATTTTGTCAAACACGTTGTGTGCCTCTTGTCTTCCACTCTCCCTTTTCTCAAAGGTGAGAGGGAAATGTGCTAGGCTAGGCTAAGGAGTAACTCTACTCTCGTAGATGAGACTCCTTCTCCAAACACCTCTCATATAGGTTGATCAACCCTACACAAGAGTCAAAGTGGATCACCACTTACACAATCAAACTCATAATCAAGCAATTGCAAAACCTAATTGATCTATTCAAAGCTCAAGAATATCCATACAAAATGCTCAATCCAAATCCACAAAGATCTACCTAATCATACTTCGAATTGAAATAGCAAAAGGTAAAAGTAATGACAAGAAATTAAAATGAAGACTTAGCTTGAAATTGAACTTTGAACTTGAACTTGAATGTAGATCACAATCTTGCACCAATGGAATTCTTCTCTAATTCTAATCTAAGCCTATGAATTGCAATGTGGAGTGAATTGGGAGAGATCTCTCTAGGCTAATCCTAGAGAGAGAAAGTCTAGGGTGTGAAATGGGGGATGAATTGAGAGATCCCTTTTCTTTTCCGCCAAAATATCTTAAATAGGGAGTAAAAATCGCGATGGACGCCAGGCTGGACGCACGTCCAGAGTGCCTTCTGCTGCACAGACTTCAAACTTCAGAGAGTGAAAAATTGGACGCAGGGGGTGGACGCGTGTCCACTGCACGTCCACAGTGCGTCCATGGTCTATTTTCCACTCCAACTTCGACTCGTGAATCCTTCTCCGAAATCTCGCTATTTCTGCCTTTTTGCCCATCTTTTTACGTACAAAACGATTAACAAAGCGTGGAACGGGTCCGATGGCAATAACAAGCATTCTAACGCAATTTAAGGCTCAAATCAAACATAAAAGCCATCAATTGTGCACAATATGATCCGAGAACGACCTTATAAAGGTGGCGTCTTTTGCACTTATCATATTACATATGCTAGTATAAATATTACATTTGCATATTAACCTAACCTGTTTCACGAATACGGATCCATAAAACAGTTTCACATAAATGTGACCCATTAAAAGATGTTTTCACTACTCTACCCTTCTTTTTTCCCTATCCATAGGGGAGATGGTCTTTATTAACTTAATTAAAGAAAATAACCCATATGACATTCAAGATTGAGTGACATCGATTGGTGAGCTTATTTTAGAGCTAACTTATAACTTATTTTAAGTTACAAATAAGCTATAAGCCCTGTTTAGTAAAATATGGGGAACTTAAAAATAATAGCTTATTTTGAAACGGTAGCCGCGTTTCAAAATAAGCACATAGCTTTTTAACTCTTTTTTTTTTAAATATCTTTATTAATTTACAAAAATGGCACCATCTACCATTCATATATTGATCAAAATTATAATATTTTAGTTTATTCTTTTATGTCTTTTTATACTTATATGTTAATTCAATAATTAATTTTATCAAACACTTTAATTTTAATTAGTTAGCTTATAATTACTAATTTTTAACAATCAGCTAGATTTTTTTAGCTAGGCATGCCAAACAGAACCATAAACCAACAACATTAAAATTCGCATGCATACAGGATACTCAATCAATAGATTTTCTCAAAAAATCCCTATTAAATAGAGAATAAACAAATAAGAAAAGTTTGATATTTCTAGTGCTTTCCTTAGAAATCTAACTTCTTATTATATTATTCTTCCCATTTTGTGGAAAGAAATTAAAAAAACAAAAGAATAAGAAGAAGAAATGAATGGTCTTAAAATGAGCACAGCTATTTATCACAATTAATGTTATGGTCATTTCAAGGTCATTTCTACTTCATTAGAACCAACCATAAAATTTCCCTAAAATAAATATCTTCTCATTTTAAAACCATTACTCCATTAGCTTCCTCCTTTTTTTTTCTTTTTTTTTTCTACACAATAATAATAATAATAATAATAATAATAATAATAATAATGATGATGATGATAATAATAATAATCAAGATAGTTTACATGTCACTAAACTAGAATAGTGAATTTAAAATTGTTGCCAAAGATTTGAAAATATATGCTTTTATCTCAACTCATTTAGCTTTGTAACTTTAGTTACGTGGTGAAAGTTGCATAAACAAAAGATTGCACACATCCTATTTCAAAAAAAAAAAAAAAAGATTGCACACATCCAAAAATAAATAAAAGCAAGAGCAAAAAAAAATTAAAAAAAAAATAAAACCCTATACATTTGCTATAACAAAATTTTGAATTTTAATTAGGCAACAACGTTGAGATCTTGACAGATCAAGACCAAATAACATTTCTTACATGTATTTTAATTGAACTAGAGAATCTAAATAAATAAACACGTTATATAGAGAGGGTTCAAGTAAAAACATGGTCCTCCGATCCAGTAAAAAAAATCATAATTATTCATAAGGTTCATCAATAATGAAAAGTTGTAGTAAAAAATATAATGTCAATTTTATAATTAGTACAAGCTTTTAAATTTGTATTCTTTATAAAATTGACACCTGCCCATATTTCTCTTATTTTCAACAACCATCAACCGTTAATATACCAATGGATGAGTTATATCAACCTTCACTTTTTACTTACCATAGAACCTATTTTCCCCTAAACACACACACACATAGACTCATGATCAAATGAGTCCAATCTTTTTCATGAGTCCGCGTGGACAAATCTGAGTCATTGAATGTTTGAGATCAGTGAACCATCGATCATTTAAAATTTGTGGTCTTGATTAGTCCACATTTCTCGCATGGAGTTGGGTTCTCATGGGAGCAAAACCATATATATATATATATATATATATATATATATATATATATAGATAGATAGATAGATAGACACACGCACACCCACTTGTGTGATGGACTGAATGTGTCGAAGTATGAAGTCAGGCGTATAGATTAATTTAGGTGTGTGATGAGCCGGACGTGTGGACCAACCCAAGAATAGATGAAGTTGAATTTAAGAGTTTATAAAATTTAAACGATAATATATACATTTTATTCTTTACAATTAAAAATAAATAAATAAAAAGAAGCCTACTTATGTTCCATCTTATCGAGAATGTGAGCACGACGTCAAGTTATGAATTTCAACATTGAAAATTAATGCAACCATAAACTGTTACCCTAAATATATTCATTAATGTTCACTACGTCATGGTGTTTGCACCGTCACACAAAAATTTCAATAATAAACACTTCAATTAAAGTAAATTAACTTACTGCATGTTTTCGCAATTTGAATATATTTTCTCTAAAAAATGTTATAGAAATTTCATAAAATATTTTATGATGGTTTCCTAATTTAAAAAAATAATTCAAAAATATACAAATTAATAAGCCGTTAAATCAAGGTCTTAATATTAATTTTTTTTAGTACTATTGACTCTGTTACAATGTAGTATCTGTTAATAGCTACTTTCTCAACCAAATGAAACACAAAGAGTCAATATCACCACCACTGAACTATTAATATTAACTTAATAAGTAGTGAAAATTTGGAAAAAATGCTTTCTAGAGCTACAAATCCAATCAATTTTGTTGATGTGGCAAGCTTTTTTAAATTTCAAATATCAACTTATTAAAAATTGTTACGTCAATGACAAAAAAATTATACGTGTGACTTTTGTAATGACATCTAACATTGTCTTTTTCTTAAAAATCATTTTAAGACATGTACAAGTATCTTGATTGAGAAGTCATAAATGATTTTCCTTTAATCAATTGTCATATCAAAGTTGGTAATAGTTTTGGTTCAATTGTTGGTAATAGACTAGTAGTTGCGGCAAAAGTTGTTAATAGTTTTGGTTCAATTAAGTATTATTCAAAATTAGCAATAAATGAACACTGTTTTTGTTGGGCTTTATGTATATATGGATTAGGTATTAAAAATTAGTTTGGACATCATTCGATGGATAATCCTTTCATACTTAGATGAGCAAAGAAAATTGATAATTCAAAATTTCAGAAGAATTTAGTAGAATCATTGGACCTTTTTTTTTTTTTCTTCTTCTTCTTCTTCTTCTTTCGTCTTCTTTCTTTCTTTTTCCAAAAATTTTACAAGTTACGTTATGTTTGGAATATATGTAAATAGATTTTTATGAGTCAAAATGTATTTTATGTTGAAAAATTAAATCCCCAAATCTATTTTAAAAGTTGTTCAAAACCGTCTAAGTGTCAAAAGTATAAAATTATCTATACACCAAAGGTGGGAGAATAGCCAATTCGAAGAATTGAAGAAACTTGGAGAATAAAAGTCTGATTCTATACCAAGTAGCAAGGAGAAAATTTCAACACATCAAATCAAATTGCTACGACGGCCAAAATTACATATCAAAATTTCAAAACATCAAATAATCAAGCTACAAACAGCCAAGATTGAAGACCAAGATTTGTTATTTCCAAAGACAAGTTTGATCATCTATAAAAAAGGCATGAAGACTTAAGAGAGAGTAGATGTAGTAGTGAGCAAGCAAACGTGATATAGTCTTCAAGTTCTAATAAATTCATTATTATTGATAGAAATATTCAGTATAAAAGAGACTAATCATTCTTAAGTTTCTAAGAGTTGGAGAGAAAAAAATATTTTTCTTGTATTATAGATCTCTACCGTGGGTAGATAGATGAGAGTAGCATAAGGAATGTGAAATCATGAGATTAGTGCTGGCTTTGTGATCAAAGCACTAAGTCTTACTTGAAAGTAACAAAGGAGCTACGGAATCCGGCCTGAAGATTAGTGCTAGTTTTCTGATCAAAGTACTAAATCTTATTCATTGTATATTGTATCCGGCTGATTGATATAGTGAATTCCTCCTGGCCATGGAAGAAGAGTGGAGTGGAGTGGAAGAATTACATACACCTTCGAATCACTATAAAAATTCTTGCTCACTATCTTATTTTACTGCTTTACATCTTGCAAAATTTTCTAAGGGTGCGTTTGGTTTGCACATGGGAATTGGAATCGGAATGGGTATCAAATACTTGGTAATGGTAATGGGTTTTGGTGAAAGTATTTAACATGTTTGGTAGTTGGGTGGAATGAGAATGATTATTAATAGTTGGGGAAGAAAGGAAGAAGGGAGATGAAACCCTTATTTAATAAGGGTATGAGTTTTCTCATTAATGGGGTATTCCAAACCCATAGTAGTATTCACAAAACCTATCAACCAAACACAAGCAATCACTTTCATACCCATTCCTTATGCCTAAACCCACCAACCAAACACACCCTAACACATTATTACACATATAGTACATTTATTATGATGTGCAGTCTAAGCTATAATCTTTTTAAGTACTGAATATTCTTCATACTTATTTGATTTCATAGTGTTTCAATTACTTTTTGTATCTTGGTGATGCAATCTCCTCTTAAATTTCATGGTAAAAAAGTGAACATTTGAAGAGTGCTTGCAATGGAGTAAATGTATGTAAAAGGGCAAGATATTTTTCTATATATGATAAATATAAGGAAAAACTTGCTTACTGGCCTTTTAACTTTATACTAAGTGAAGTTAAATTCCACTGCACCATATTATTTTTATTTTTTAGGGTGATGAGGGAACCGCAATCAATATACGAGATGGTGTGCACTGTGTAAATGTCACAAATAGATAAATTAATTTCTATAGGTGATGGGCAATACCACGCACAAGGGTGTAAACAGTGTCCATATATAGTTGATCGTCTCAAACCAAGAAAGTTAATAGGCCACCCCTTGTTGAAAGTCGAACTTATAACACTGTGGTTACCAAATTAACAATCTGAGCAACTTGGTTGGAGTTAGTTGCACCCGAAATATTGTTCATAAGAAGAATTAAACTCTTATTGTTATTATAAGTACATGATGAGGTGGTTGGAGACCTTATTCAACACCTTTAGGAGGATAAATGTTAAGCGGAGACTTGGAGAGTTAGGTTCAGCATCCTGCCATCGAATATGGTGTTGACTGTTATTCAAGTATAAGGAAATAAAATTGTCATTCACTACTAGTTAGAATTTTTAGTAAAGTAGTACGCGTTTAATTTGATTTTGACAATAACATATGTAGTCTAAAACATTCATGCAAGGAGTAAGGGAGATTGAGTATTTTGTTCTCCATGTTCCTTAAAAGGTGTTCGGTTTTTGTTAGGTTGATCAAGTAGTTGTATGATTCAATTCATAGTAGCAATTGTTGTTTCTTATAACACATCAATACTTTAAATATGATAGGGAAACAAGTCAAAGTCATGACAAACAACATCTAAATAACACTTTGAATAAGGGTTTTGGTTTTCTTCATTTGGTACATATATTGATGGACAGTTAAGTTTGATAAATGAATGTGGCGAATTATATACTTGTTAGTTAGTTAAGATGTCAATGGATCTGTACCTAACATTTTCCTTTTTGAAATAAAGATTAAACTCAAAAACTTCTTATATAAAATATTAAACTTATGGGTCACACTTGTGCAAGACCGTCTCACGGATCCTTATTCGTGAGACAGGTTGAGTCGGGTCAAGGCACCATGCAAATGACATACTTATATGTGCAAATGTCATACTTATGTGCTCAAATATAACACTAATCAAGAATACAATTTTTGTTACTTATAAGAGAAAAAGTAATACATTTTTCATAATAAGTAATGTTGACAAGTGCTCCTTACTTATAAGGGCAAATATAATACTTTTGAGGAAAAATGTAATACTTTTAAATCGAAATATAAAAGTATTGTATTTTCCCTTAAAAGTATTACATTTACCCTTATAAGTAACAAAATTTTTATTCCTGATTAGTATTACATTTGAGCATATAAGTACGACATTTGTTCATATAAGTGTTATACTTTCATCTTGACCCGACCCGACCCGACCCGTCTCATGGTGAGACGGTCTCACACAAGTTTTTGCCTAAACTTATATGGACTAATGACATTGCATAGTCGATCTATAAATGACATCAAATTAATGGTTATTTAAAGAAAAATATTAATTACAAACCTCACAAGGACCACAGAAGATCTAATTCTTGGCTTGGGTATCCCTAAAAGTCTAATCTGCATGCATTTTCAAAAATGACAGATTATCCATTTGTTCGGTGGAATTAATAAATAACAATATAATTATAAACAAATAAAAATTTGGATTAGTTAGAGCCACATGCATATATGCTGTTTCCATCCCCATAGCAATCAAAGGGGTTTGGTAAAAGAAAGAATTATTGAATGTTACATGTGCATGCAAGAAATAGGGTTAGGGTTAGCTGTATGTGGATGTTGGATTGAATGACTACATAGAAATGGTGGTTATGCTTTGCATCGGTTTGGAGGGTCAAAATGGTGATTATGTTTTGTGTTGGTTTGAAAGGTTGGGTTCAGTATCATGTTATGTTTGAAGGTCGAGTTCAGGATCATGTTATTGAAGCGTAGTGTTGACTACTAAGCAAGTTAAGTATAGGAAAGTAAACTTGTATATTTGATAAAACTTTTGACTTAATTAGTAATAAGCACGGTCCTTGACATATTAATTGAAGTTGATGGAATTAAGTGCATGATGGGGTGCCTAATTATGCGCTCATAATGTTAGGAAAACACATTTTTCCTAATGGGATGCCGCATGAACAGCTCAACTGGTCACAGAAGTGAAGTTTGGGAGAAGAGATCAGAATCAAGTCTCAGAAAGGGTGGGAGCAACATCTCAAAGTGAGGGAGACTTCTTGTGCGCAGTAGGGATTTACATCCTCCTAAATACTTTCTTGGGTTGAGGTGTGGGGCCCCGAAAATACATTTTTATGTTATTAATTATCAACGTGATCTAAGTGTGGAATTCGGCCGCCTAAACGTGTGATGCTGCTTGCAACTTAATTATTTATTCTTTAGGAAGTTGGTGTCACTAAGCATGCTATTTAATGGAATTGAAAACCCCAATGTTGACGTATCCAATGGCTTGTAACTCAAAGACGTACTTTTATTTCAAGCTTCAATCACTATTTACGATATATCTAGATTGATTGCATTATTTTTTTTTATTTTTTTATTTGAAACTTTTGCTTTTTTTTTGTGTCCGGGAGCTTTTTGGCGTGGTTTTAATTTCTTCATGCATTTACAAGAGATATAAGGGGCGTTTGGTTCACGGAATGTTAGATTGTTGAGAATGTTTAGATTCTTATGTTTGGTTTATAATTAAGTAGGTAAATAAGACAAGGGAAATAAGATAAATTGATTAAAATGCCTAAAGCTCAATATTAGTAATGAGCTAAAGGTAAGATTACCTAAAAAATTGGGGTGTATATCGCAATCCTTTCCAATAGTTAAAAACTTCTATTTATGTTACATTCCCAGGGAATCTTACATAACTTGAACCAAACATGAGAATCTTAGGGTGCGTTTACTAACTGGAAATTTTCTCTAATTTTTTGGAAATTTTGAAAACTGGAGAACAGAAAACAGAAAACATGTTTACTAGCACAGTTTTCTATTTTGAAAACAGGAAATAATTTTTGTTTTCTAGAAAACTGGAACACTATAAAAAACTGTTTTCTAAATGGAAAACAGCATCAACTATTATCTATTAGACTATATGTCATTATAACCACATTCTCACCATTATCTACTTACATATTTATTCATTACTATGATTACATTTATTATCATCTTCTTTTACTTATCATTATCTTCTATCTTTTCTATTTACATTATTTATTTAAACATAACTTATTTGATTATGTTTAAAATTATACATCATTCACATTATCTAAATTAAAATTTGAAATCTATACCACGTTTTATATTTTGATTGAACTCAATTGATTATTGGTTTTGGTCCAGATATCAGATATCGAAATTTCACACATATATTACTATATTAGAATTCAAAATAAAAATTATATATTACATGCATGTCATTCAAATGAATATATCCAAACATATTTAAAATATTAGCTCAAAAAATATTAATATTATCTAAACTAATTTTTTTGTGAACTTAATAGGTTATTGGTTCAAATATATTTTTATTTATGTTATATACATATATAAATATGGTCCGGATATCAAATGTAATTTTTTTTTTTTTTTACATATATTGGACTTCAAAGTAAAATATATATTTATTCTATTTAAACCAAATATATCTTAAAATATTTTAAATATAAGGTCTAAAAATAACTCAAAATTAAACTTATTGTTAATTTTATAACGTTAATTTGAAAAAATAAATTTGAAAAAATAAGTGTTAGTAAACAAGTTTTCTAAACAGAAAACAGAGAATGAAAACTGAAAAATTGAAAAACAGAAAATAGAAAATAGTTTTCTGTTAGTAAACGGACCCTATTCCCAAGTAAATATAACCTTAGTTATCTTATATAACTTGAACCAAATGTCCCCTAAAGGTGTTCAAGTTCTATGTCGATATTCTTGCTTAATTTAGTTACCTATTCCTATTTATGTTGAGAATTAACTGCTATATAACACAAAGACTAGCTAGACTTTTTGTTACTGTGCACAAGGAACTCTCTTAATTTGAGAGGTTGCTCCCACGTTGTCGCTGGTGAGACTCAATCATTCGTCTTTCTTCATAAACTTCACATTTGTGACTAACTGAGCAGCCAATGTGGACAATGTTCATCATTGTATGCTGATCTGATCTAGGGGTTGGCTTTTATCAGTTAGGGTTTGCTTTGGAAATATAAATTATGCTGGTGATTTTGATTTGACTGTATGTTCGTCTGTTGATTCTTGGTGAAATAATTTTGATGCAATAATACAATCAAATTAAGCAGTGAAAAAAGAGAGCTAGTAGCCTATTGACTATTGAGCAAGTTTGGCATCAAAAGTGAGTATTGAACCGTATCTGCTTGGGAACATTATCAATATTAGGGGTATTGCGTAAATGACGACTTTGTTTAGTGAGATTTTATGGAGCTTTTATGCACTCCACTTAATATATTCCCTCTTTTTTTTTTTTGAAGGTAAACGTAGCTATTCCATTAATTCATAACATAAAACGTTTACATCAACGATCAATGAAATGGTAAACCATTCCTTACAGTCAGACCTAGAAACAACTTTTCTAACTATGCTATAGAAAACTTGAATCGCAGACTGTTTCATAACTAGGAAGTCATGTTCCTTCAAGGAGCTTAAAGCTTCATCAAAGATCTGGGTCTTCGTCATCATTCTTTTTTGCTCGCCCAGGATAAGATCAACACTTGCCGAAACCAAACTAAACGATTCATGCTAATGATAATGAAAAGCTCGTGAAAGTAATGAGAGGAAAAAAGCCCGTGAAAGTAACGAGAGGAAAACACAATAATAGAGAAAATAAAAAGTGGTAAAGCCAAAGTAGGGTTGGGAGTTCAAGACTACCAACACAAACTCCAATACCTACCTACTATTATTTTATTCAAAGGGAAAGAAAACGAAAGAAGAAGATCTGTGGCGGTGGTCGGAGGCGGCCGGAGATGCGACGGTGGTCGGGATGAAAGAAGAGCGAGAACAAACGTAGAAGGTGACCAAAACCGCCGGCTCAAAGCTCCATTAGAGCTCTGGCCGGAGACCGGCGGTGGAAGCCGAAGTTGAGCAGAGAAAGGCATTTGATTTTAGAGAGAAAAAGGAGGTTGCAAAAGAAACGAAATATTTGTTGATATGTTAAGTCACACGAGCAACTGCAAATTGATAAGTACTCAAATGCATTTATTTTCAATAGCTATCTCATATCAATTTGGCCTATTTCTAGTTTCATTTGATAGGATATGATGCTTAATTAATTTATTAATATTTGATTTTCAAAGATTTTTGAACAAGTATAACAAAACATGCATGACACTCTGATCTACAATGTACTGGAAGCATTTTGATATATCATAACTAATTAATGCGCCATGTTGATACTATTTTAGTCATATTTCCTTCATAAGAAGTTCATTTAAGATAATTCAAGTGTTCATGGAAATCTTAGACAATATACTACAATGTTGATGTTAAGAGTACTTTTCCCTGACTTAGAGCAGAACAAGATATAAAATGAGGACAAAACTCGACACGCCTAGTGACACTGCCGTGCCTTGGCCATGTTGTTACAGGACATGGGAGGTGACACGACTGCTAGGTTTCTCAGGTCGTGTCTACTTATGAATAAGCATATTTCAGCCAAGTTTGTTATCTTTTCTAGCACTTTTCGACCATAGACTTCAAGAAACATTCCGACACTTTTGAGGACTTCAACCTCTATGGAGAAGATATCTTTACATCTCAAGAACTCGGAATCAAGATTTCTTCATAGATTTAAGTGGTTTTTTTATGGTCTTCAATTCATTTATTGTAAAGGAGAAACACCGGCATACTTTGCCAGTCAGTCACTACAGCGCACAAGAAGCTTCAGAAAAAAAAAAACAAAAAAAAAAACAAAAAGAAAAAAGAATGTATCGATCAAAATATATGGTCTACCTCTCTTGGTCGTACCAGCGGGTGGTACTTGGTTTGTGGCGGATATGCAACAAACATCATATAGAACAAGCATATTATATTGTGAGTGAGGTGCAATAAATAGGTGAAATTAAAGCAGCAGTTAGCATTATATTGAAGTCCGTGAGGTGCAATAGTAGTTTGAAAGCAGACAACCAAAGACTTAAACAACTCCAATTAGACTAATACTCCGTAATACATAGTGTTCCCTTGTAATCGATAGTATCGAATCCCTATATTGCCTCCAAATTAAAAGCTGGTGGTCATCATCTTCAGGTAGACCTGGCAATTCGTGTATACGAGTTCGTTAACGGGTTGACACGATAACGACACGAACACGATAAGGCTAAATACGAACACGATACGTTAAGGTTAACGGGTTCAAAATTGTAACACGAACACGAACATGATTTGTTAACGGGTTAAACAGGTTGACACGATAGACACGTTTTGTTAACAAGTTTCGGATCGTGTCGACACGATATGACACGAAACCTGTTTAAACCCGCTAAATCTATTGATATATTAAAAACTAAAATTTAAAGTTAAGTTATATAAAAAAGAAAACATACAATCCAATCCATCAAACAAACAAAAAAAATATTCAATTTATAACATTCATAAAATTATAAAATAACATCTAAAAATCATAATTAAAGAACTCCATACTAGTTTTTAGAATAAAATTGAACACAATAAACATTCAAATTTCATATTGTTGAACATCAATAATTGGTGCATGGTCTTGGCCTAATGTAGTAAATTCATTCTTAATCATGTTCATAATATATTTTTTAAAGACAATGGTTCTTAGCGGGTTCTAAACAGGTCTGTGTAAACGGGTTCGTGTAAACAGGTTAACACGATAATATTAACGAGTTAAACGAGTTCTTAATAGGTTTAACGGGTTGACCCGTTAAAACATGAAAACATAACGGGTTCTTAACGGGTCAATCCGTTAACGACCCGGGACATATTAAGACTAAATACTAACATGTTATTTTCGTGTCCGATTTCGTGTCGTGTCCATAATTACCAGGTCTATGACTTCGGGTCCTTGACATTTTTGCGTTGATTTGACAATAATAAGATAAAAATGTGTATGAATAAAAAGGGCGCCCACCAAGAAATCAGTCTACCATAGCGGCCTGCTAGGTTTCACAATAATCGGATCCTCATTCTACCATAAATAATGAATTTCCCAAAAATCACTATGTATATCATTCCCGCGATTGCTTACCGTATTTAAAATTCAACTTCACCTTGCTCCATCTCATTCCATTTTGATTAGTCTAAAAATTTACGAATTACGATTAAACATATTTAATTTTATTTTAAAGAATATTTACAACGTATCGTTTTTCTATAAATTTGATTAGTCTAAAAATTTTCACTTGCGCACTCAAATATTTTATTTATTTATTATATATTTTACTCTGCTAGGGTTGGGAGCTTGAAGGCTGAAGCGACCACTCATTACCCGGTAAGTTATTGTCATCCGGCATGAACTTGTACCTCACTTTCAACTAAGGATCCGTTTCCAAAGCAAGAAAATGACTTCTAAAAAATATTTTTTGGAAAATGAGTCATTTTCGGAAAATAGTTTCACTTCCAGTGTTTGGATGTATTCTGGAAAACTGTCTTTGTGTTTGGTTCATTTTATGGAAAATGGGTAGAATTGTATAATTAAACATTGTAATTATTTTATTTAAAATATAAAAAATTATAATAATATTATTTATTAAAAAATAGTATTAAAAACTCAAAAATTAAAAAAAAAAACGTAAAACAAGGCGGAAACCTGTACTATGTCCGCCGGTTTCCAACGATTTCCGGTGGTTTCCCACTTTTTAGTCCATTTTCGGTCATGGGTGATATAGGATATAGGTTGGTTTTGGTCGAGAACATGCGAAACGGTCATTTTGGTGATTCCGAAAAATGACTTACGGGAAAAAATTATGTAAGTCATTTTCCAAAAAAATGAACTGATTTTCCTTGGTCAACAGAAAACATTTTCCGTTGACCGCATTTTCCGGACGTTGCCGAACACCGAAAACTCAGAAAACATTTTTCGAAGTCTTTTTACGGGTTACCAAACACACCCTAAGTCAATCTCTCTCCTGTGATGGATGCAAGATATTAAATATAAAATTTTGGCGGAGTTGTTTGCAAAGCATTTCTTTACCCAACTGCATCAATAGACCTAGCTGTTTGATTAAATTCCTAAGAAGAATAGCAATTTTACTCTTTCACTTATCCTATGTAGGAATTATATGGTACTCCGATCCGTATAAAAACACGAACTTGGGATCGGAAAGATAGTTATTGATGGAGATACATTATTATTTGACATTGTTGCTAGCTAATGCATGGTATATCTACGGGGTTGTGGGATTTAAACACAACAAAATAAAATAAAATACAGGAAAACATTGCCTTATGAAGATGGTCATGGGAATTTTGTTTTTATATTAATGTTAAAGATGGTCATGTACTCATGTGAGTCTGCTTCTAATTATAGCTGGGGCAGTGTCATAGTATGTGGCAATTGTTGATAAAGTGGGCCTTGATGGTGTTTGTATTAAGTAGTTATGTGTATTCTAGGTTAATTTGGCTTCTTTGTTTGTTACAAAAATTTGATATTTTCACAAAGATCAGCCAAGCAATAACTTGAAGTTCGTTGAAGTAAAGTTGATTAACTCTTTCTGTTGTTTTTACTATTGAGATGGAACATTGGATTTTAGTTCTTCTTAATTGTTCAAAACTTTGTAACATAATTTTTTCTTTGGGTCACTCCTCTTATTTAATGCAATAAAAGTTATTAAGCTGTACACTCTGAGTCTTATTTTGTTGTTGGTTGGTTGAATTGATTCTTGCTGTTTTGTGTTTTCACTGTTAGAGGGCTGAAATGGATGCAATTAAACAAGAGAAAGTACGAAGATATTAGGAGTTTGTGTATAACCGTTTGAAACCAGGTCTTGTTCATGCTACTGCTGAAAGGTATGTAACAAATATATCATTCTTCTCATCTTCCTCCCGTTCTATTGTGTATTCTCAATTTCTCATAACACTTAGTCAATTTAGGTCATTGAATGATCATCTTAATTTGTTAATCCCAGCATATTGGTTATGTAGTATCTAGGAAGGGTGAAACAGTAACTTCTGTAAAAATAAAGTTGCGATTAACATGAACTGGAGATCTTTGAACAATCTAGCATATAGCTCTGAATGGTTAATTAATGTATAGGTAGAAAATTATCTTAAGAATTATTTGACTTTTTTTAGAAGCAAACTTTGTTTTGCCCTAACTGGTTTTCTTTCCATTTATACATGTAATTATGCAGGGATAAGTCTTCGAGCAGCAAAAGATTTTGTATCTTTACATTTTTACTTGAATTTAAATTATGTTGTCAAGTCAGGTTTATTGTTCTTCTAACTTTTTGCAATTTGTTGACATATTTGGGGATGGTTATAGATCAGAATAGTCACCATTGTTTCTCATCTATATGTATTCCTATATATTATAAGTTGTGTACTTATTTCTATGTATTATAAGTTGGACGTGACATATTTCAGAGGTAATAGTAACTAGTTGTTTGTTCATTTTTAAATTGACATTGGCGAAATCATAGATATGTTATATTAGGTTTAAAATATAGATCCATCCTAGTTATAAAAAAACTTTTATTTCTTATAATGGAAAGGATGACAAATTGTATTAAACTCTAAACTCTAAACAATAAGATCAAATGTGTTTGTAATTAATTAAGTAATTAAGTATGATGGATACGTTTTCAAAAAAAAAAAGTATGATGGATTAAGTTGAGTACATTTTTGTAAGTAAGAACTAAGTATGGTGCTAACTGCTTTAAAAAAAAAAGGGATAAGGGTCAAATAGACCTTTAAACTATAAGTCAAAATGCAATTAGCCCCATAAACTAATAAAAGCTCCAATTAGGCCCTTCATCTCTTCACTTTAATGCAATAATGCAATTAAGCCTATAACTTCTTAAATTTGTGCAATTAGCTCAATTTGTAGGTAAAGGCAAGTTAATAACAGGTAAAAGTGATTTTTTTAAAAAATAATAATTTAAAATAAAATATAAAAACCGCCGGATTCCATTGCTCTCACCTGCTCGCAAATGGTGGCATAGACGGCGATTTGCTTGCGGAAGACTTCCATTGCTCGTTTCCGCTTGCTGCTTTTCTTTCTGCTTCTCCCACTCCATTTCTTTCTTCACTTTATTGAACAAAATTAAAGAAACCTTTCTAGAGGATCAAAACTAGTATCCCAAGTCCCAACCCAAATGAGGCCAATTTCCTTCACTACTAACTGTAATCAGATCAAGGTCGCCGGAGGTTTTTTTCTTTTTTTTTTAAATAATAAATTTATTAATTTATTTGAGTTAAAAATATATTTATTATTTAATTTAATATTTTAAATTTAAAAAAAAAAAATACCAGTTACCTAGATGTAATAAAAGTGAAGAGATGAAGGGTCTAATTGGAGCTTTTGTTAGTTTAAGGGGCTAATTGCACTTTAGCCTATAGTTGAAGGGTCTATTTGACCCTTATCCCAAAAAAAAAAAGTAGGGTGCTAACTACTTTTCGTGACTTTAAGCTTTATTGGGAACTTGGATTCTTAAATTGTTATTGTCATTTTTGTACAAAAATGAGCTCCTTGAGAGATATTTATACCATTCCATCTACTTAATAGACAGTAGAGACCTACTTTAATTGTACGGTTATAATTCTATATCTAGAACCTTCTTTAAAATTCTATAAATAGTATGGGTAAATGTCGTAGAAGATTCTATGACACTTGTACAAAACAGCTCATTTGCCTCCAGAATTGAGAACTATTTCCCTCTGGAGTTGGGAACTATTTGCGTCCGGAGTTGTTCTGACCTGATTGGTCATGCGACCTGACGTAAATGCCATTGGTCAGACAATCTGTGCCCACAAATGCAGATAGTTAACCAAACCATTTGCATCCGGACCTCGGCAAGTTCAGAAGCAGATGGTATTTTTTTGTAATATACTATGGGCAGTTGTAGGGGCAAATGATATTTTTTTTTTTTTTTTTTTGCACCAACCCATATTAGTGTATTAAACTTTAAACTCTAAACAATAAGATCAAATGTATTTGTAAGTATGATGGATACATTATCAAACCAAATAGGGTTGTAAGTAAGAATGACATACATTGTCAGACTAAATAAGTTGAATACATTATAAGTTTGTAAATAAGAACTGAGTAGGTGCTAACGACGTTTCGTGTTCTTTACTAAGAACTTAATTATTAGACTGCTATTGTTGGGGTTGTTACAAAATAAGCCCTTGAAGGATATTTATACCATTCCACACCCTTAATAGACATGTAGAGATCTACTTTGATTCTATGGCTATAATTTTATATCTAGAACCCTCCTTAAAATTCTATAGAACCCTATGGATTCTAAAATGTTGTAGAAAATTTTATGATTTTTATATCACTAGTGTTACGTAGGTTTCAAAAAATTCTACAAATTTTGGAAAATGATAAAGCTAACCTCGGAGATGCATAGCGAAGTGGCTCGGACGTTTTATTATGCATAAATGGTTACATCTATGGCGTATCTTGTTCAACTCTAATGAACTCTTCTGTGGCAAAAACTGCATACAAGCATCACAACTCATTTTCAATTTTGAATTGGAGTGCAGAAATCACAACTTTACTAAGGGTGCGTTTGGTTCGCACATGGGAATCGGAATCGGAATGGGTATCAAATACTTGGTAAGGGTAATGGGTTTTGGTGAAAGTATTTAGCATGTTTGGTAGTTGGGTGGAATGGGAATGATTATTAATAGTTGGGGAAGAAATGATGAAGGAAGATGAAACCCTTATTTAATAAGGGTATGGGTTTTGCCATTAATGGGGTATTCCAAACCCATAGTAGCATTCACAAAACCTATCAACCAAACACTAACAATCACTTTGATACCCATACCTTATGCCTAAACCCCCCAACCAAACACACCCTAAGTTTTTTTTTTCTTCCTGAAATCATCAAACACCACTTCTATCTGAAAATTCTTTGAAAATGCTGATTGCAATCATATACTATGACTATTAGGACTCTACATAATAGAGTCATACTATAAGTCTCAGTCATAGTTTACTTATGATTCTCAGTCCTAGTTTACTTATGATTCTCTTGTATATATACTCTTGTATTCCTACAGTTATATTTTGTGAACTCTAATACAAACATAATTGTTCTCATCATGACATCACAACTTTGCTACTTAGCTTAATATCAACCTTTACTACTTAATTTTTTTTTCTTTTCCTGAAATCATCAAATGCTGATTGCAATCATGCCTCATCATCGAATGCAACTGTCACAATTCAATTTTCTAAGTTGCAACACAAGGACTTCAAAGGAAAACGTCATATTTTGTTCTTCTTAATTATTTTGTCCGTAACTACAAACTAGACCCTATGATTTAAAGCATCAATTCAATTTCATCTTTTATAAAATTTTATATGAATCAATTTCACCCTCAACTCTATAAAATTTCCATCAATTTATAAACTTATTAGTATTTCATATGAAATTCTTCAATTTGAAAATAATAATAATAATAATAATAATAATAATAATAATAATAATAATAATAATAATAAGTGTTATTAGGGCATCCACAATGGTTCACCCCTTTTCTTCCCATTTTGTAGGCCCAACTCTTTCACATCACTCTCTAATCTCCTCTCCTATTATTTTCTTTGAAAGATACTACATAGACTCCTATTTTTTACTCCCAACTTCTACTCACTCTCACAAATTTTGTATGTAGACACTTATTCTGGGACCACATGATTAAAATATTCAATCCTTATTTGTCACATCATGGAATAAAAAGGAGGAATAAAATTTGGGGTTACATGTAGTATAAGTCATTTTCTCTTCAATCCTTCTCCTCTTTACTCCCCATTTTGTGGGCCCTACTCTTTCTCACTCCTACACATCATCTATTATTTTATTTACTTTTTTATAATTAATAATTTCAACTTTATAATTATAATTTCTAATTTCGATTATAGATATAATTTAATAAATTACAAAATAAAATATATTTTAATTTTATAAAATATAATATATAAATTTAATTCAAACAATTAAACTCGTAATTAAATAAAAATATCTCTACGAAATTTAAATTAAACTACAAATTTAATACTACTCCTATCTCATTTTATCTGCCCTACTTATTATTAATTGGTCAAATCAACTCTTTTTTCTTTAATTATTTATATTAGCATTTTCTTATAATTTCTAAATTTGAATTTTGTGTTTAATAGTACTTTCAATATAGTTTCTAAATACATAAATTTTGCATACCAATTCTAAACTTAATATTCTGAAAAATTAAATTTTAAATAACTCCAGTCAAGCCTCGTTAACTGAACTTGAAACATAAACTGGGACAGAGGGAGTACGTAAATAAAAATACAAAATCATAAATTAAATATAAAATCAAGCCAAGGACTTTGTAGTCCAGTGGCATCAAACCCTTCCCTTTATACGGGAGGTGGTGGGTTCGAGCCTCGGGATACTGCATTCTAATAGAGTTAGTAGTATTCAAAAAAAAATGAAAAAAGAAAAAGAAAAAAAAAAGATCAAATAGGTCTATCTACTACTCACAAGTGTTCAATTAACTCCTAGTCTAAAATAAGTGCTAATTTGATACATAAACTTCCTAAAATTTTACATTTATCATTTTTTTTTTCAAGTTTCATCTTATTTTGATGACATGGCTTCCGATTAAGCTGATGTGGCTGGCAATATATATATAAGGTGTGTGATTTTCGTTCTTAAGGTGTGTGGTCTGTGTGCTTAAGGTGCGTAAGGAGTTAATTGAACACTTACAAATTTATCATTTTTTTTTCAAGTTTCATCTTATTTTGATGACATGACTTCCGATTAAGCTGATGTGGCTGGCAATATATATATATATATATATAAGATGTGTGATTTTCGTTCTTAAGGTGTGTAGTCTGTGTGCTTAAGGTGCGTCAATTTTATTTTAGACTAAGGAGTTAATTGAACACTTACAAATAGTAGATAGACATATTTGACACTTTTGCCAAAAAAAAGAAAGAAAAAAAAAACATTGTGAGGCTTAATTTAGCATCAACGGCTGAAATTAGATTTTTTTTAATTAAATGTACCATAATTGTGAAGACAGGCTGGCACGTGGTACAAAAGTGAAATTAGCATCTCAAGCGGTTCTTTTGAAGAATTGAAGAACAGCCATATCTCACCCCAAAAAAAAAAAAAAGGCTCCATTATTAGTAGAAAATTTGCAACTCGCAGAAAACAATAACATCCATCCATCCATCCACCCATCACTGCACCTATTTCTTACAAGCATAGGCATGTGATTTACAGATCACAATTTCTCTTTACATCACCAAAAAAAAAATAATAAACAGGAAAGGTTGCACCAAACCCTTCAATTTGGACTACTTCTGGAACGTGAAACAGACACATTGAGAGACTAGACTGTACAAAATTCTTCTATACAAACTGTGTTCATTTATGGATGCTGCAACAGGAGAAATTAAAATCTTTTCAGTGTTCTTTTTGTCAGTGGAGATTTAGGCGATCAATCAAATCAAAGCCAAGTAGTCGTACCTTTAATTTTCGAGCAAGCAATTGAGTGAGTCATTATGATGAAGTAACTGCTGTCGTCGTGCTTCAATCCCCGTTTGATTCAGATGAAGCTATGGCAGGAGGTCTGGATTGAGCACTTGGGGGAGCAGTGAGTGCATATGTGAGCCTTGATGAGGAATTCTCAATAAGACCAGCAACTCCAGCAGCAGCAGATTGAGCATTTGAAGGAAGGAAAAGATCGTGTTTCTGATTTTTGTATGCACTCCACACCTATGATATAATCAATCAAATCATAGACAGCATGAAAATCAGCCATACTCAACTTAATCAAACCTCTATTAATCAAGGAATTAAGAAATAATCAAATGTAATATATAAAAGGTGATCAAAATAGGCAGCACTGCACGCACAAGTTTTATCAAAAAGAGGGAAGTTTGTGAAGGATATTATCCCTAGAGGACAAACACAATATCACATGATGTCCATTTCAGCCTTCAAACTCATCAGCACTCTTCTAAAAAATGGAAGAGGCCGGCAATAGAACAAATATGGAGGGAGAGGTGCATGGCCACCATCACCATCTGCAAGAGACCGCAACACCATAACCTCTCCAAGGTGAAAAATAGAAGAGGCTTGTGCATACATACACCCAAACAAATGAAAACTAGAACATGGCTTTAGCCGCTAACTTGGAAGCATTTATTGGAAAGGCATAAGGAAAGTATTCTAGTGCTGAACAGTGATATTATGCGCTGTATACTTCTATGTTAGAGGGGCTCAGTACTGCAGTGTATGATGCACGGAAAATTAGTTCATATTATGAGGAAAAACAAAAACTCCAAAGTGATTGATTAATGAGCTGATTGAGACCATATGACAATCATTTTTATATTCCGTTCAGTTGACATTTATGAACACAAATTATAATTCCTGTGAAACTCTCTAAACCTTTGAAAAGTGAAAACAAGCAACAAGAAGTCGAGATCTCGAGAAACTGAGAAATGTGGGAGGGAATAAAAACTAGCATGCTCGAATCACTTACATCAGAGGCATTTAGTATGTCCCGTACTTTCATACAATGTGCCCCTTCCGCTGCAAAGGCATGCAAAACCTGGATATACACAAAACAGCATAAACTTAAAAGGCATGAGCTGCACTAGGGAAATTGCTGTATACAAGATTAAAAGTGTAGTTGCAATGGAGTGAACAAAAATATGGATTGTATTAATATACTCAAAAAGAAAAAGCAGTAACATATGGTCTCAGTACTACAAGCAAGTTAAAAATGTGGTCCATGAAAGAGAAAATGATCCATCTTCTACAAATAATATAAGACCCACTTATGGGACCAGAAATCAGAAACACAAAAATGCATGAATATCTTAGAGAAGAGATACCCATTTGTGAGGAAATAGGTATGGACATTTCTACAATTCAAATGGACCATGAACCATACAGATGCAATCCTACTATCTAAATCTACGCACCTCAATTGCAAGTACTCGGCCGATGGATGCTTCAGACTCATTCCACTTCATCTGAGAGCATAGTCCATTTCTTCCCCCCGCTCTCCAATCAAGAAGAGCAAGAAGTATATCAACAAGGCCAGCCCTGAAGGGATTGAATAGCTTATCAATAACCAAACAAGCTGGAAGAGCAACATAACTATAACACTTTGAAGAATTGGCAATACAATTTGTATTTAAGTATTATGCTATCAGTGGTTACATGTGAATGCTATCAGTGGTTACATGTGAATACTATCAGTGGTTACATGTGAAACATGTCTCCAATCCTAATTTGGTCAAGCATAAACCTATTGTAAACCTGATGTCAATCTACAAATTAAATAATTTACTTAACAGGAAATATGTCACTAAATGCAATAATGGCATGAATATCAATTTTTATGTTTGCCATACAGAGTTACCTGGCATTTCATACCTATTTCCAGAAGCAGCAAGTATAATACAAAAACATAGTAATGCACATGAAGATGAGATAGGTTAAGGCATACGCATGAAAAATCTAGCAGTTCATATCATTGAGAATCCATAGAGCATATACTCACTTGAGTCCTTGAGCAACCAAAGCATCCCTTGCTCGATTTCCTGCACTAACCACACGTTTTAGCGTTTCAAGGGCCAGTATGCTTCCACCTTGCCATCCAATGGCTTTCATCAAGAGAGGAACAACCTGATGAAGATAATATTAAATTTCAAAATTCAAAAGCGACCTACCAAACGCACATTGTAAACACAAAAAAATGCAAAAGAATGCCCTAACCAGCTAAACTCAAATAAACCAAAAACACTGGATCCGTTTGGAGTTCTATATTAGTAAATATACCTGGGGTGTTCCTGCACTAGTTGCAGCCATAGCTTCGGCACATGTTGTACTAGCTGCAAGTTGATGCAAGACTCGTAAGCAACTAAGACGCACAAGCTCTTGTGGAGTTGGTGATGGGAGCTTTGCAGAACCATCTGCTGGTTCATATGCTTCATTCGAATGATCAGCATCTTTCACCTCTTCAAATGCCATAGTTTCTCTTCTGCTTTCATATGCCACTGCAGACACAAGTTTGGGCACATATCCAAGATATCCAACATGATCTGCAAGAGCAGGGTGTACTCGTAATAAGGACACCAATGCTGCAGATAAAAGCAGAGGGAGTTCAGGGTCAACAGATTGGGCATCATAGTGTGTGGCAGCAATGGATGATAGATATTGATCTAGTAGTCCTTCCAAAAATCTCTTTGGATTTCTAAGAGGAAACTTTGGATCCTTTAGGAATAACCTAACATAGATTCCCCCAACCTGCAGTGCAAAGAGATTTTAGTCAAAAACAGAAAAAACATTGCTCAACAATTCACAATAAGGCCTAAACCAAACAACACCTGGGGTTCGTCTCTCATATCCTGATGGCCAGATGCCTGCTCAGGTACATCCCAATCAACAACACGACCTTTCATCTGTTCACGATGTAGGTCAGATGCCATGGTTGCAACTTGAGCAGACAATGAAGCAGCCATTGCTGGGGTCCACACAAGTTCTGGAGTCTCTGTTGTTTGATCAAGCGCACTCACAACGGCTTCACCAGGTCCATCCCTGATGACAGATACCAGGCCATCAGGCAGAAACCTAGCCAGCGTTATTGCCACTCTAGGACCATGCATTGGCTGCCCAACAAGCTTCCCCAGTAATGAGGCAGCTGCCGCTCTTTGCTGTAGAGGAACTTCTTCTGCAGAATATCATTTGACATTGTAAATACAGTGGGATTTTCAACATGGATGAGAAGCCAAAAACAACAACTTACTTTGCAAAGGAAGGAGTAGTTCTAGAATGTAGACCACTCCACCATGCTTGGCTGCTGACCATGCAAGCTCTGGCGTGCTTGCTAAAGCATAAAGAACATGGAGAGCTCCTTCACGGCAATTTGGTGAGGAGTGTAGCATTTGCAATAAAAGGAGAAGACTAGAATCATCAGCAACAATTGCCTTCAAGCAGGGAGCATGTGTCGTCAATCGTGAAAGCACACTTAAACAAAGTTGAGGAATATTGGTTGCCGAAGCAATACGAACAGAGAAGCACTCAAAAAGTGGTAATAACTTTTCTTTTGCAGCAAAAACTGATGCCAAATCCGGTTTTCCAGTCAACAGATGCTGGGAAAAGGAAATAAAAATATTATAAATCCCAAATTAATATTAATATATCTTACCATAAAGCAAATAATTGAAACTTGTACCTGAAGGGCAACCAGAGCAAACTGAAGATTCTTAATTAATTCAAATTCCTCTTTCATCACTTTCCCACCAGAGGGTGATGAAGGATTATTTTCAGGCAAGTTCTGCTCATCAGATAATTCATTTGTTTCATCAATTTCAAACTCAGGTGTCTTAGGGGATGGGGAACTCAGAGGAACATTTGACCCTACAGCAACCTGGCTACTGACTAGACATGATATGAAATCAACAAGAGCAACAGAGAATGCCTCGGGTTCACTGACTTCATAATCTGGTTGATCATTATAGACTCTCAAGTACACATGTCCAACAAACAGTTCTTTTGACAGTATTTCATATGCAAAGGAATGTGAATCTTTCAAGTCATATGAACCATCAGGTCCCTGGCTTGCACGCTGCTGATCAACAAATTTTAATAGTTCTGCTCGCGTTGAAGAGTTCCATATGATCTACAATCGGGAATAAAAGGCACATCAGAAGTACAGTGTAACTAATTAAGGATTAGGTTCCAAATGGAAATTTCATGCCACCTGAAGTCTCTCAGAGGCAATCTAAATGACATTCATTTAATGAAATTTGTTGAATGGACTAATGGAGAAAATCCATTTTGGGCATTAAATACAGTCACAAGATCTATAGCAATTACCTCAGGATTCTCCAAGTTCGTATTTAGTTTAGATAGTAAGTCTTTGGGTGATTGATCTTTCAACATACTTGCAAGTTTTGGTGTCAGAAGAGCTTTAAGGGCATCAGCTGCAGCCTCATTATAGGGAGTCGGATTCTCACCAGTAGCCAAACCACTAAGCCTTGATAATGCCTGAGCTGCCTGTTTAGCATGCAAATTCTTGGCAATCTGAACACTTTCACCAACACCATGGGCTTCTGACGTATCTGATTCCTCAGCAGTTGAATCATACTGAAGCAACAGCGGTAATAGATACCTAAAGCAAAGTCAACACCATAACATCAGTTCCGTATTCCATGACCATAGGTAAAATAATGTGTAACCCAGATAACATAACTACTGAGTGCTTGTCTGGCCTACAGCTTATTGGAGCTTATCTACTCCAGAAAAACATAAGCTATGCCAATACAAATGCTTTTATAGCCAAATGAGAGGCAAAAGACCCTTTTCAAGAAGCTTCACAATTGAAGCTTTTCAGAAAAGCTCTTTTATAATAAGCTCCACCTAGGCCAAAAATTTATCTTACCACAAGACCCCAGCTTTAAGTAAGGCATCTTGAAAGACACAGTCCACCGAGACATGAGCAATGGTCTGAAGAGCAGCATCAACAGCAGCTGGAACGAGCTCAAGTTCAGTGCAATGTACAATATCATCAACTAGTCCAGAATATTCAAGAATTTCAGCTCTGGCACTCTCGAAACGACTTAAAACTGAAAACGTTTGCATCACATTTGTAATGATGACAGTTGATGGTTCACTTGCAGAGGTAGATGGTTGAACTACACACATGCAACGGGAAAGAAGATTCGCAAGTAGTTTTATTCCACCATCTCTTACTAACTCTTCACCATTCAGTGAAGAAGATGCACACCTAAATCAAAGTTCAAAATACTCATTTGTGAAACTTGAAGGAAAGCAGAGATGGCACAAAGTCAATAGCTAGCATGGTACTTACGTCAGCCATATCAGTTCTGAGGCTGCAACAAGAAGCGGTGTTCGATCAGATGAAAGAAAATTGCTTTCATCATTATCTACTGTTATTGCATTTAATAGCATAGGGTAGCCAGCATATTTAAATGGCTCCAATACATTCCCATAGCGTCTATATAAAATGCACTGTCCCTTCAGTAAAAGCAATAACCTCCAAGGTTGCGGGCCTTGAAGCCCTTGCATTGTAGCCTAGCAAAAGATGATGATCAACTCATAAGTTGGAGAGCGGAGACAAAAGGTATAAATTAGCCATCCATAACAAGCAAATAGCAACATAAAAGGTCTGACCCAGTGAATAAAAAGACCTGAATTCTGCAAGGGATATACACAAACTTTGTATTCAAAGTGTTGTTTCCAAGGCTTGAACTCAGGAGCTAACAGTGAAAACCTAAGCCACACATCTTTAGAATACATATTCTAGAATGCCAAATAAACTTGATGAGCGAAATATGTTTTCAATATAACCAGAGGCAGTGTCGGAAGCTTTAGCTTAACTAAAGGAAATATATGAATTTTTAATTTGATTATTATATACAATATGTTTCAAAGCATTTTGTTAGTTTGTCAAAAACACACAATCTAATAAATAGGTCAAAAGCACCAGCATTGAAGTGCATGAGCCATGAGCTGCAAGAGAAGTTACAATTCAAACAAAAACACTATACAACTTGAGCATAGAAACTACTGGTTAGGAGAAGGGAAAAAAAAAAAAAAAAAAGGATTAGTGCATTTTTTTGTCCCAAGTTGTGCACAATTAGTCATTTCAGTCCCTATTGGTCTACTTTTTAATTATAGTCCTTAGTTATGTCACAATATTGTGTTTTTAGCCCTCAATGTTGGTTTTTTGTCCTTTGCCTTTGTCTTCCATTTGCCTCCACCAAACAATCCCTAAACTGGTCAAGGTTGAGTGCAATTTTGGAGAAGTTAAGCCCAAAGGCAAACAAAAAATGCGGAGACATTAGTGTAAAGAACAAAAAAAAACCAACATTGTAGGGGGACTATATTTACAAAAGTGAACATTCAAAGACTTAAACAACTAGTTGTGCATAACTCAAGGACCAAAAAAATGCAATTTCCCCAAAAAAGGAAAAGAAAACTGTGAGGTAGAAGAAATTTATTATAGCCTATATTTCTTTGCCAAGTAATTTACTCTGTCATAATATTCTATGGCCTATGAACTATTATGATTGTCTCATAGTAGCTTTCTATATTTTCCTCAAATTTTAGGTGTTTTCTTAGTATTTTGATATTCCTCTATTTTATTCCTCATAGAACTTCTATTTCATAAATAGGAACTAGGCCATCATCAAATTTGAAATGTTTGAATACCAATGACTTCTCAAGATATGAAGTGTTGTGTGAATTTCTAGTATAAAGAGATTTTATAGGGATACTTGGGTAAAATTGATAGTTTCATCATTCATCAGATCCCAGTATTCAACTTCCCTCCAGATTTAAAGTTAAGGTTTTTAAAGTTAGCAAAAATAACTATTGGTTAGTGTAAACCATGAGAAAGTGCCAACCTGCAATCTCTCATAGGCTTTCTGCACAGCCAGAAACTTTTCCCTCCCTTCAGGATTTTTATCTGGATGATATTTCATTGCAAGTTTTCTGTATTGGCGCTTGAGCTTCTCTTCATCAATGTTCTCAATCTGTTTTGAGATATTAGGAATCTCATGTAAATTCTCAAAGGATTGTTTCTTAGCAGCAGCATCTCGTGATACCTCATCTAGGGAAATCTCCAATATTTTACAAGCCTCTTCTTCAGAAAGATCCATGGGCCTACGTGTTAACTCTTCGCGCCACATGACCAGCAATGACTGCAGAAATTCAACATGTTCAACAATAGGCCAATTAGGAAATCGAACCTCATCACATAAATTCCGAAGATAATAGCGGTGGCACCACATTTCATCTTTCAGTTCTGGGTACGTCACTGGTGGCATTGGAGCATAGTCATATAGAGAATGACAATGTTGGGATAGTTTCTGGGGAAAATCACCAAGGTGCTGCAGAACCTGCACAGAGTGACCGCAAATTTAGCTTAGCAGTGGTGAACTGGGGAACCATCATAAAGTAAAATGAGTGTTTGTCACAAAAGCAAGCATTTTCGCATCTTCTCCAATTAAGTATTTGAATCTACCTGACGGATAAGATTTTCAGCTCGCATTTTGTGTGTCCAGATGATCTCAGGAGTATCAGAATCAGAAACCATTGCTGCAGCAAATGCAGCTGGACCACTACGTTCCAATACATAAAGCAAGGATTCAGGTAAAAGTCCACCCAAAACACTGCGTTTTGCCAAAGGCAAAGAAGAGGACAGTGCTGCTTCTTCCCCACCATGAAAAGCTTGGTGAACATGAGTCACTGAGAAGAGATGAGCAATTGAAAGGAGATTGGATCCAGGATATGCTAGTGCAAAATAGAAAGCTCCAGTATTGTACAGTTTTATCATTGCTTTTGGATTCCTAGTAACAACAGCCTTCAACAAAGCAGCAGCACTCTCTACAACACTTGGCTCACCAGAAAGCATGGCCTACAAACCACATTTTGGAAATAAAATAAAATAAAATGAACATTCCTATATCAGTTTTTACCATTCAAGACAGCAATGGCCTCAAAACATGAGGAAGCAAACACAGACAACAGTTGTAAAAAATAGAGCTCAAAATGTAAATCCACATCAGAAACAACTTCGATAAGAAAAAGATTGATGAGAAAATGAATAAAACCTGTGCAATATGGGGAAGACACCTTGGGCTTGATAAGATCCGCTTGACCCTGGGTGTTGGTGTGACTATCTCCCCAGCATCATCTATGTCTGAGTGTGCAGCCACCATGCTATGCAATATGGATAATGCTGCATCTCCAACCTGGAATGTCAAAAAAAATTGAACAAAATGACAAGGAATTATTAAGTTAGCTGCTTCAAGATATGCAATGATGCATAAGTAAAGCCATAAAATAGAGCCATACTAATATACTTAAGGCTTCAGATTAAATTACTTGTACTAGATAAATATAATGTGTGTGTGTACAGATGTAAGTATGTCTATATGCAAGCATGCATGTACATAAATCATGCCCACACACATCCAGAAGAAAAAATCTATAACATACAGCTCTCTACAATGAACAAGAGCAATATTGTATCAATCATAGGTTACCTGGGTTGGAGTGAGAACAGGTACTCGGACAGCAAGTGCCCATCTAAGCTCACGAATATCTCGCAGTCGTTTCCAATCAGTCATCCCAGAAGCCCAACACTTTGTGGTCCAATCTATTTCCTTCTTTGACCAGAATCTTCTAATAGCATCCTTCTCCACTGGTCCAACTTGTGCACCATCCTTGTTAACATACATCCATTCCTTCAATGGCTCCATAAAAGCAGTAGCAGCTATTAAGTTAGACTGCAAAGGTATAGCAGTTCTCTCTGAAGCTTCATGAACTACAGTTAGCAGATCAACAGCTAGTACACAACCACCAACCAATACACATGCCTCTATATTGGACAAAACGTTCATCAATACCTGCAAAAAGAGAAAAGTACTTCATTCAGAAAAAAAAAACAGCCCCAGGTCAAATTAAAGTTACCAAAGTCATTTCAGCATAGAGCAAATAAAAGCAATGCAATATATCAAAATTTGAAGGAAAAAGAAAGGTCCCAAATATAATTTCAAACTCTCAAGTCTCACTTGACAAAATTAAGAGAAAGGTTTCATAACTCTTGGAGCTCATTTTTACCATGAGTAGACACAAAAACAACTATCATCCAGCATACAAAACAACCCATGGAGACAACAGAGAAGCACATTGTTTTTTAACTTTTCCTAGTTTCCTTATTTTTTCTATTTTAAACAGAAGAGCATAGTGTGCAGTAAGTTCATTGTTTCACGGCGAACACTTAAACACTCAAATTATTTGGCTTTGCCTCTGGTAGTAGTAGGGACAACAATTATCACTACCAACCAGAATAGCACAAACAATGCAAGCAAGGAAGGGAAGGCACATTGTTTAGAACTTTTTCATTTTTATTTTTCGACTTTAACAAAGAGAAGGAGAGAGCAGATTTTTACCACAGCTTCTATGTTTTATAACTTTTTAATGGAGGCAACTCCCAACTGCCTCTCAAGATTTAGTTTCAGATGCTATACTTAATTAACCACCATGCTATAGATGCATCCTTAAAAATTCCAAAACTGACACATTTAGCAGGAAAAAATGACCGCGCATTACCTTTGCATATTCACATTAGCAAGCACAGTAGTATTTGAAGCACAAAATCAAGAGGGAGAATAAAGTAATTCGTATAAACCTTGAGGAGAAGAAGAAGACGGTGTCGTAGAGCTCTATCATCAGTCCTATCCAAGAGCACTGTAATGTGTGCAGCACCTTCAAATGGACCTACAGTGCTGTAGTGCTGCTCATATACAATTGCCATTGCCCGCGCACAAAGCTCCCTAACTGAGGAGCCTCCCACTCCTCCAAAACCATCCAACCTTCCCATATCACACCAATTATCAGAGGCACCCATTTCATCTGGAATAGCACCATCTACAGTAAGGCCTGTATCTGCATCACAAAGGAAGCGATGATACAGAGCTCTAAAGAAAGCAACTGGATCACGAAGGGGGAAATCTTCTGCTCTTCCACTACTACCACTCTCAAGCAACAGGCGAAGATAATACTGGCCGACACAAACTTCTTTTGATAAGCTAGGATATCTAACAGAGAACTCAGTGTAGTTCCAGGAAATTTGAGGCACACCATCTTGGACTGTCATTGACTCTCGAGTTGCAGCACCAGGTACAATATCCTCTGTGCGTTCCTTCTCAACATCTAGATTATGAACCTCAGCCTGCAATGCTTCTCTTAATTCCTGCCGAGTGCGCTCATTCCAAATTAAATCTGCACGGTTGTGATCAAGGCTAAAGGCTCGCCAAAACTCAGGCCAATTCAATAATAACCTTCCACATCCCACCATTGCATCTTCTACAACTACCTGAGCAGGAGCTGGAAGCCCTGCATTCTGAGAAACCATGCTTGCATCAGAACTAGCAGCAGTTGCCGAATTCGGTTCTACTGATTCATATGTACTTGTTGAAGGAGCATCACCAGAAGAAAGAGCTGCAGACTGTTCATTTTGCAGGAGACCTATAGTGGATGCCTCAGTTCGGATGCTTTCACCTACATTACCTGCAGAAGAATGCATTGGTGGCATCTGTCCAGGAGTCGGTTCTACAGCAGCCTTTTGATAACCATCTTGACTTCTGAAAGGAACAGCACTAGTGTGCTGTGGTTGATTACCAACTCCATAGTTATTAACAGAAGGCAAAGGATGCCCATTAGATGTGATTCCCTTTCCAGGATGAATCCTCCTCTGCTGAAGAAGACGTCTCTGTCTCCTGCTCAGTAATGAGCCATCCTGATTAGATAAATCTTCCATTGAATTTGTAGCAGACCTTGTGTGTAAATACGCAACAAGGCCAGGAGGTAAAACTCTAGATAACAAATCAAGAGCAGGTTGATAAGAATCAGCCCAAAGAGCCACAAGTTGCCGACTGACTTCGCGCCGCTCACCAGCAGGAAGATAAAATGCATGCAACAAATGCCTCAGCAATGCACCATCTCGTAAAGCAGCATCACGCATAGATTCAGCTGCAACAGCATCTTCTTCAGCAATTGTACGCATAATGACAGCCACCGCTTCGCGCACACTTTCTGCAGGATGTCCAAACAGGGCAAACAGACGACGGCGTAACCCAGCTACTAGACGTAATAATTCCACAAACACTGTATATTGAGTTGTCTCGCCGTGTGGTTCACAAATCATTGCCTCAAGAACCTCAACTATAGACATTGACAATAATGGTGATACAGAAATAGGCTTTATCCTGTTCACAAGGATTATAAGATTACTTGGTTGAGCAAACAACACAGATTTAGTATGCATTACTGTTGCATGCCTTTCTCCTTTTGTGTCTGTTTGTACATTTGTTTCCCCAGGACCGCCACCAACAAGTATAGCAATTAACCCTGAAGTTTCACCAGCTACACCCTCAGAGCCATTTCGAAGGAGACCCATTATTCGTCCCACTGCAGCCGGAAAAGACATCACATGAGAAGCAGCACTCCTTGATCCTAGCAACCTGCGCAAACATGCAATGAAACCCATCACAGTAGCAGCTGCTTTAGGAGAAGGAGGAGGTAAAGGAGGTGACTCAGGTGGAAGATTTGGAGCAGCTGGAAGCATTGTGATCAGAGCCATTAATGTGACCTCAGGTACTTCAATATTATGTGGCACTCCACCATATGGAATGCATGCATTAAACTCTCTTATTCTACGCCACAATTTGGCTCTTGATCCAGGAATGGATCCTCCCTCAGCCACTGCATCTTTTGCAGCTGCTGCCAAATGTTTCAAATGCATGGTTGCAGTTTCCATGTCAGCAACAGAGCGATGTGTAGCAGGATATTGTAAGTGAACTCTGCCACAAGGTGGATCAATTCGATGACCAGGCATGGTTAGCCGTGGCAATACAGGTACTGGAGATTGGCCCTGCAGAGAGCAAATAATATGTGACTGAATAATGAATTTACATATTACAAGGTACAAGAGTAACAAACCAGTTCAGAAAAAGTTATGGCAGGAACCAACAAGTGTGCATACATGTGTGTCCAAGTAGAAATATATTTAAGAGAATGGAAACAAAAAAAAGTTGGATCTTTATCCACCTTGCCAAAAAAGAGACCAAGTAATAACCAAGAAGGAGCAGAGATACCTACTTCTGTTTGCAACACATCACGAACTGCTGCGAGTAAGCTATCACGAGATGTGCTAGCATAGATCTGAAACAGTAATGACACAGATTAAAAGTCAAAGTTAACATGTAAAAGAAAAATATTTATCTTTCAAAAGCCAAATGGGCATACATGAATAGGACATCCATCATTGAATTCAATGGCAAACATCTGGGGCTCCTCAGCAAATCGAACAAGTGCACTAACAGCAGACAAAGGGCGAACAATTACAGCCTGCAAGCATTTAATAATTTTTTTGTGTTATACATAAATGCCAAAAAATACTTGTCAGCTATGCACCACTCATAACTATATTAATGCATTAATCAACGCAAACATCATTAGTGAAATTCTACGTCCATGAATCTGTAGTACCTTAGTTTTATATTATATAAAACAAATTCTAGTCAGAAAACCTTCAACTTTTTCCTCCTTTTTCATTTTGCTTTTCAGGTCAGTGGATTCTAGGCTTTCCCATAGACCTTCTATGTCAGCACTCTACCTAAGCCAAACGCATGCAGATTTTCTGCATCTATCTTATAATATGTCGCCTTTAGCTCCCTTTCAGAGATAAGATTTCGACATTTAATTAAGTCATATACATTACATCAAAACTATGAACAAAATTATTAATTTAAGAAGTCTGAGCAAAGTGGAAGACCAGACACAAACCATCTCATAAGGAACAAAAGGTAGAAATTCCTTTGGGAACTAAGATCAGAAAAACAGTGGTGGTCACGCAGGAATACAAGCAGAACCGCATTGCTTCCATATGTAACTTGAAGAGTAAAAATAAAAAAGGATAAGGGTCAAATAGACCCTTCAACTATAGGCCAAAGTGCAATTAACCCCCTAAACTAAGAAAAGCTCCAGTTAGACACTTCATCTCTTCATTTTTATGCAATTTAACCAATAATTTCTTAAATTTGTGCAATTAGTTCATTTTGCAAGTAAACTCAATGTAATAACAGGTAAAATTGAATTTTTTTTATAAAAAAATAACTTTAAAAAAAACCACAGATTGCCGGCTTCTCTGTCCAACTAGACAATGGAGCCAGGCGAGCTTCTTTGTCCAGTTGGACGGAGGAGTCAGGTTGGCTTCTCCGCCCAACTGGACGACGGGGAAGCCATCCCGGAGGTTTTTTTTTTGTTTTTTTAATGTAATTACTTTATTTGAATTAAAAATATGTTTTTTAATTTTAATTAATTTTTTAAATTAAAAAAAAAAATTACCTAGGTAACCTGTTAATTAACTTAATTGCATAAAAATGAGAAGTTTAAGTGTCTAATTGAAGCTTTTTTTAGTTTAAGAGGCTAATTGCACTTTGGCCTATAGTTGAAGGGCCTATTTGACCCTTATCCCAAATAAAAATGAAGCGTAGAATCATACAACAGCATTATTGCATTAATGTCTAATTAGAGAATAAGCAGAAGTTTTTGAAGCAAAAACCAAATGGTCCTTCATCATTTGCCTTGATCTTGTTTGATATTCTAGTTTATCATGTACAATGAAATATGAATCAATGCATGCTTATCAAATAAATATAAACCATATTATATAGGCTACATTTAAGCAGCATTCTTTGAAACCAAAAAATATGGCACCAACTTACTTCATAGTTCTCAGGCCGCCTTTCAACAAGGGAGACCTTTGTGAGAACAAGTTGACGAGATACAGCATCACCATGTTCCCCAAGGCCTCCTTTAGGGCCAACCACCAAACTGGCCCCAGGACTATTTACAGTCCCATGAGCACTAGTGCGCAGCCTTATCACTGACCAAGCTCCAAGAGGAGTTTCTTCTGCTCCAACAGCCTCTTTTGCTGCATTTCACATGAATTGAAAGTGTAAACTACTTCATAAATAATCAGTTGAACGAAGAAAAACTATAGCACAAAACTTGGAGGGAAAAGAAGTGTGGAAATCTCTCCAAAAACCTACCCCTTCTCTTTATATACTCAGATAGAGTTAGTGATTGAGAACTGTCCACAGATAATGAAATTCCAACCATAGACTTAGCAGATTTAATCTGCACAATAAACACTTAAAACTTTGTGAATAGCACTTTAGACCAAATACAATGTGTGGAATACTATGAAAAAAGATAATGTAACTGCCATTGAACATAAGGTTTTGCGTACAATATTTGCTGTTATAGCAGCATTTGAAGTCCCAGAAGCTGCCTGGAAAGCTTTAGATTTTCTTCCATACAATGGACAAAGAACAAAACCTCCAGGTTCAGCATTTTTCTTCCCATAAACATCAGAGAGAAGAATGATCGCAGGAGAACCCATATCTCTAAAGTCCAGGCACCAGCGAAGATCTCCTGATTCTAATTCAGTAATTTCAACTCCTATATACGTAATTTTCAGTTTCTGCACAATACAAATTCATCATTAGACTACCTTATTCAGCCAGTAGAATGAAGGAATGAATGAATGAGGACAAGAGAGCATTGCAAAGACAAGAATTCCACAATGATGAGTTTCAGACATCTTTGCAGCAATTAGCAAAATGAAAATATTCTGCTAAGTGCTGAGGAAACTACAAAATAGAGGTTTAGTGACAGTTATGACCCTGAAGAAAAGGTCTGCAATGAGTTCCTTGAAGATTGAATAACCCTGGACTTTTCCATATCTTTTTATCATTCTTTACTCCTAGTAAATAGCATTGAGAATGGGCAATCAAGTCACAAAGGATTTTTTAGAATAGCCCTTAGAAAGGGGTTCAACAATGCCAGATGATGCCTATAGACCAACAGAACTCCAAATGCCATACATCCCTCTAGAAAGATACAGCTACTGAGCCACTGTAACACCCATTCTCTAGACCAGCTAAACTATGTATTCTGGAACTCTGAATATAAGAAACCCAAATATAACTCCCTATCAAAGAACAGAAATGCATAATACTTCAGATAGTGAGAGTCACCGTACATGTTATTTTCAATAAATTGGCATGTTCATAGAGAACTTGGGTCTACTGCTTCAGCTGTTCCTTCTTTAATGACTATCACTTACTTCAGGACTATATATGTCCTCTGTATATAGCTATATATATTAGTCTACATATCATGGGTTTGGCAGGCCATGCTCTAGATTAAAACCATAAAAAGATAAAAGAGGCTAAAGAGAAGAAAACTTACATACGGAACCCACTGAGAAGTTCTCCGCCTTAAATGCAAAACAGGAAACTCTCCAATCGTACCAAGCCTATTCCATCTAATCCTATGCAGCTCAGTCAAAATGCTCGCCCTATACGCGGATGAAAATTTGAAAGCCTTGAATTTCCCACGACCATCAGTCCTCGCACATATATTGAACTCATTCGAATTATCATCCCTGCCAAGTATAGGCTGCGCGCCGTCAAAATCACTCCCGACATCATAAGAATTCGTCACGGACAGTGTCCCGGGATCCAGAGTAATAATAGTGTAATTAGATATGCACAAGATCCTCTTGTATTTCCCGCGCCAGGAATGCTTAACCACCATATACCGGGCCAAGTACTCCTGCTCTTCCAAAGCATGATGAGGGACGGTGGACGGCGCCGGCAATTCCGACGGAGAAGAAGAAGCAGCAGCAGCAGAAGAAGGCGGAGGAGGAGGAGGAGGCTGATTCTGTTGGTCTGGGGCGGAGGTGTGGCGGCTGACGTGATCCATTTGCGGGAGGTATTGAAGCGAGTAAGGCTTAGGTGGACTAGGGCGGAGGAAAGACCATGGTCTTGGACCCGAACCACCGGCCAGCCCGGCCGACGACGGTGTAGGCCGAGACTGATTCGCACCCAGCGCTTCGAATTTTGTTGTGTTCCTCTACAATTTTCTCAAACCCCTCCCTCCAATCAAAACCCTAAACTCTCATCGGCGATATTTCCCAAACTCATCTGGAACTGAAATTCCCCCGATCAAATGCTGCTATTATATGCGTATCTGTACAGTAGCGAGCGCAGAAAAAACAAAAACAGTAAATTACAGAGGAAGTGAGCTGGATCAAAAAGGGGGACCCGGACCCCAGAGGTTATTGTGTCGATACGGGTGGGTATGGGTGTGGGTTTGATCAGAGTGAATGAAAGATTGAAGCAGAGAAAGAGTGAAAAATGTGAAATGGGCTTTAGAACGAAGCTTTCCGCATCTACAGCTTTGATGCCCGAAACAGCAATTTTGGCATTAAACCACTTTATTTACTTATTCACCCCTTAACTTTCTACTTTTTCACTTTCAAGCTCTCTCCTCTTTATCTTTATCTTTTTTTTTCAAAATATTAATTATTTTCCACATATTACAATGTTAGATGGTACTTGGTAGATATACATTTTCTTAATGTTATGTATAAATTTGCTCATATTAACGTTATTCTATTAACTCTTCTCCAAAAGGTTGAATCACCTAATTTCAAGGGCCCCCTACATCTCGACCCGATAGAGCATTTGGAATGATGTAAATCACAGTAACGTAGTGACTCAGCAAACAAGGTCAAATATCAGTGCACATAAGGAACCTGTTCATTTTGGGCATAATCCCCACAATATCTTTGTCGAATTTCAAACATTAGTATATTCTCCTAAATATTGACTACTAAACTAGTTAGTTAAGCACGTGCGGGGAACATTATTTTATCAACACTCTTAACGAGGTCTATCGATCCACAAATAACTAATGAAGTAAGGGGTTTTTGGTAAATAATCAATCAACTAATTTTTAACTGATTTGTCTAACTTTACATATATGAATTTGTCAATAAGCTAAAATGGATGTTTGATAAATGACTCATTGCCTTAGTTGATTAGCACCAATAAGCTCAAATTTGAAACATGCAATCAAGTAGCATTTTGATATCAACTTATTGGGTTTTACTTTTAAACATTAGTTTACCCATGCAAAACATATCTTTACTCTTGTAGCATACTCTGTCTGCTCTCACATAAGACCTGACGGTGATGATTGTTAGGAACATCATGTAATAGGTTTTGATGATACCAACTGTTAAGTAAGAATCCCCAAGTCTCGATACATAGGCAAAACAATGTAAGTTCGATAAGTAAACTAAGAGCGAAAATACAACCGGGTAATTTGAGCTCAACTCGGGAAATATTTAAGCTTAAGGTAAACTTGTTTGAACAACTTAGAAGTTTTCGTGTTGTAAGCAAACAGATAGATCAGAAGCAGGCACGAGACAACTCTGGAGGAATAAGGGTCTACGAGACATCAACTAAGTCTCGAGACACAAGCCAAGTTCGAGAGGTAAGGACCTCTCGATATACCTATCGAGTTCGAGACGTAAAGAATATTCGAGAGATAGACCTCTCGATACATGGGATTGAAACATCAAGTGGTCGAGACATCTTTTATGGTCTCGATAAACCGGCACTTCTCCAAGAGGCTGAATGTTAGTCAACATGTGCAGATAAAATACTCTAAGTTTGGAGAAGAAGAATATCATGGAGATAAAATATTGAAGAGGTGCTGAGCGGGAGGTTTCAAAATGGACGGAAGTGGATGACACGTCAGACCTCCACCACAAACGGTCAAGAAGTGCACCAATCCTGAAGTGGTCAGATTCCCCAAACAAGGAATGATGGGAACATAAAAAGAGTAACTTTATCCAAAAGAAGCAAGTGAAGCATGAACTCAAGAAAGTGGAATATGGAATATTCACTACAAAACAAAAGGCTCAAGTTACAAGACCACTACTCCATGAAAAATGCTGAAATTGTGCAAAGACCCATGTTCGGCGTGGGAGACCAATTTCAAACGGAATAGTTTTCCCTCCAACGGAACTATTCTTCTACTCTCATATATAAGGACGTAAAGACACAGAAGAAAAAGGGGTTGTGAAAGAGGTCAAGAGGTTNAACTGAAATTCCCCCGATCAAATGCTGCTATTATATGCGTATCTGTACAGTAGCGAGCGCAGAAAAAACAAAAACAGTAAATTACAGAGGAAGTGAGCTGGATCAAAAAGGGGGACCCGGACCCCAGAGGTTATTGTGTCGATACGGGTGGGTATGGGTGTGGGTTTGATCAGAGTGAATGAAAGATTGAAGCAGAGAAAGAGTGAAAAATGTGAAATGGGCTTTAGAACGAAGCTTTCCGCATCTACAGCTTTGATGCCCGAAACAGCAATTTTGGCATTAAACCACTTTATTTACTTATTCACCCCTTAACTTTCTACTTTTTCACTTTCAAGCTCTCTCCTCTTTATCTTTATCTTTTTTTTTCAAAATATTAATTATTTTCCACATATTACAATGTTAGATGGTACTTGGTAGATATACATTTTCTTAATGTTATGTATAAATTTGCTCATATTAACGTTATTCTATTAACTCTTCTCCAAAAGGTTGAATCACCTAATTTCAAGGGCCCCCTACATCTCGACCCGATAGAGCATTTGGAATGATGTAAATCACAGTAACGTAGTGACTCAGCAAACAAGGTCAAATATCAGTGCACATAAGGAACCTGTTCATTTTGGGCATAATCCCCACAATATCTTTGTCGAATTTCAAACATTAGTATATTCTCCTAAATATTGACTACTAAACTAGTTAGTTAAGCACGTGCGGGGAACATTATTTTATCAACACTCTTAACGAGGTCTATCGATCCACAAATAACTAATGAAGTAAGGGGTTTTTGGTAAATAATCAATCAACTAATTTTTAACTGATTTGTCTAACTTTACATATATGAATTTGTCAATAAGCTAAAATGGATGTTTGATAAATGACTCATTGCCTTAGTTGATTAGCACCAATAAGCTCAAATTTGAAACATGCAATCAAGTAGCATTTTGATATCAACTTATTGGGTTTTACTTTTAAACATTAGTTTACCCATGCAAAACATATCTTTACTCTTGTAGCATACTCTGTCTGCTCTCACATAAGACCTGACGGTGATGATTGTTAGGAACATCATGTAATAGGTTTTGATGATACCAACTGTTAAGTAAGAATCCCCAAGTCTCGATACATAGGCAAAACAATGTAAGTTCGATAAGTAAACTAAGAGCGAAAATACAACCGGGTAATTTGAGCTCAACTCGGGAAATATTTAAGCTTAAGGTAAACTTGTTTGAACAACTTAGAAGTTTTCGTGTTGTAAGCAAACAGATAGATCAGAAGCAGGCACGAGACAACTCTGGAGGAATAAGGGTCTACGAGACATCAACTAAGTCTCGAGACACAAGCCAAGTTCGAGAGGTAAGGACCTCTCGATATACCTATCGAGTTCGAGACGTAAAGAATATTCGAGAGATAGACCTCTCGATACATGGGATTGAAACATCAAGTGGTCGAGACATCTTTTATGGTCTCGATAAACCGGCACTTCTCCAAGAGGCTGAATGTTAGTCAACATGTGCAGATAAAATACTCTAAGTTTGGAGAAGAAGAATATCATGGAGATAAAATATTGAAGAGGTGCTGAGCGGGAGGTTTCAAAATGGACGGAAGTGGATGACACGTCAGACCTCCACCACAAACGGTCAAGAAGTGCACCAATCCTGAAGTGGTCAGATTCCCCAAACAAGGAATGATGGGAACATAAAAAGAGTAACTTTATCCAAAAGAAGCAAGTGAAGCATGAACTCAAGAAAGTGGAATATGGAATATTCACTACAAAACAAAAGGCTCAAGTTACAAGACCACTACTCCATGAAAAATGCTGAAATTGTGCAAAGACCCATGTTCGGCGTGGGAGACCAATTTCAAACGGAATAGTTTTCCCTCCAACGGAACTATTCTTCTACTCTCATATATAAGGACGTAAAGACACAGAAGAAACAGGGGTTGTGAAAGAGGTCAAGAGGTTNCCCCCCCCCCCTCTAGACTTGTACCCCATCCCCTTGGGACCAACAATGATGTTACCGGAGAATGATTATAGAAAGAGTATCAGTAAACAAGTAGTTGAATTGCTGAATTTGAGTACAAAGTTGAACGTGTCTTCGGTCTATCACAGGGTCTATTATTTATACTAACATGTACAACGACTCATTGCTCAGTGTAACAGACTCTCAGTAATTGCGGAGCCTACATTAAGTGTCGGATCCCATCATAATGGCAGTGTTGAAATAAATATTGTGGTCTCCTCTTAAGTATGTTGTGACCGTTACGCCTCCCTTTGTCTTTTCGGGTCGGGTCTTGAGTCTTGCTCAATTGTACTGTCACTAGCCCTCTACTCCCGAGTTGAGTAGTCAAATCAGCTAGGGAATAATAATTACCTCACCAACTGCACATATAGAATTAATTTATTATATTTATTTTTGTGAGTGTGATGCTCCAAGAATTTTCTTTCTCTTATTTTCATTTTCCAAATATGTTTTTTTTTCTAAATATTTTCTTTCTTTTTTATGTTTCATCTCCCCCTTAAAATGCTTGGCTTCCTCTATTTGTTTCTTCCCCTAACACTTCCAGACGCTTGTTGCTCAGTAAGTCTCTTATTTTTCTCTTTTTTTCTCTATTCTTTTAATCCCACTAATGGTTGAGGCACGAACTCGGCTCTCCTTTTTTTTTTTTTTACCTTGGTCAATGTTATGCCTCGACGCTTTTTTTATGCTATGATTTTTTTCCGTGCTAGAGAAAGATGCTATTGAGATCTCTGTTCGACTCTTGCCTTCCTGCCATTACGTTTGGTAATTTATTTTCTTAAATTTCTACTCCCTCAATCCCGATTTGCTTGTCTGATTCTCTTTTAGCACGCATTTTAAGGTGACAAGATAAAGGGGTCGTTTACTTCATTTCTCTGTTTTTCCATTTCCAGTTTTCCATTTCTCCATTTCTCCAGTTTTCCTTCTCGATTCATCCAGTTTTCCATTTCTCCATTCCTCCTGGTTTTCTTTTCTCTAATTTTATGTTTTATTAAATACAATTATCCCATATAGCATTTGTACATTTCTACAACAAAAAATAATAATAATAATAATAATACTAATAATAATAATAATTTGTGTTCATAAGGAGGAGGAAAAGGTTTCAAAAAAATAAGGAGGAGGAAAAAAGAAAAGAGAATAATAATAATAATAATAATAATAATAATAATAATAATAATAATAACAATAGTAAAAATAGTAAAAATGTTAATAATACTAAGGAGGAGGAAAAAGGAAAAGATAATAATAATAATAATAATAATAATAATAATAATAATAATAATGATTGTTTTCAAAATAATAATAATAATAATAATAATAATAATAATTGGGGAAGAATGAAAAGATAAGGGAAAAAAAAGGAAAACAGAATATGAAAGGAAAAAAAATGCGGAAGAAAGAAACAAGTGATAAAGAAGGAAAAAAACAAGAATGAAAGTAAGGGAAAGAAAGAATAAGGACGAAAACAAAAAAGGGAAGAAAGAAACAAGGGAAAAACAAAAATGAAAGAAAACGTTGCCAACAGGATTCGATCACGAGACCTCAAACAAAAATACTACTATTCACCCGCATGCTTGTTCCAATTTGGAGAAATGGAGAACATTGATTTTGGTTTCTCCAAAATTGTATATAAACGGAAGAATGGAGATAGAAAATCAAATTGGAGAAATAAATTTAGTAAACAAGTTTTCTATTCTCCATTTTTCCACTTCTTCAATTCTCCATTTTTTTGGAAAATCCTCCATTTTTCCAAGTTAGTAAACGACCCCAAAGCATTCCATTTTTCCAATTTTGCCCCTATCTTTTTCTCTCACCATCCATTCAGGCATCCACAATCACAAACCCACTAAAACTTTTTTTTTTTTGAGAAACAAACCCACTAACATATCATCAGATCCTCTCTCACCCCCCTTTTTCATTCTCTTGTTTTTCCCCTCTCTCTCTTTCTTTTACAGTATCTCTCATTCAAGTTAATTTCTTCTTCACTTCAGATATGATTCTTTCTTCCATGGAGACTTTGAGATCTCCACTACCATATACGGAGTACTTATATTGAAGATCTACATCACAAGACATATCTTTTGCCTAATTTCATAGAGATTGAGATCAACATACATCTTCAACTCATGAATGTGGAATGGGTCTTGCAATCTTTCAATCCTTTTACATACGGAGTAATTGATATTGTGGTTAGTGTTCTACACTAAACTCTAGTTTTCCTACAAATAGTGATTTTGAAGGTTAAAATTAGGGGTGAGCATAACCCGTCCTACCCGATCAAAACCGCCCGATCCGCATCCGTTTTATGCCAATCCGGTCCGACCGCAATCCGAAAAAAGAAAACCGACCCAAACTATTTCTGATTCGGAGTATAATTTATCGGGTAGGAGCATGGATTTTCGGACCCGAACCGTTCGAAAATCCTAAATGTACTCATGTTGGGAAATAAAACAAAGAAGATGGGTGAGTTGCTGATATGCATTAAAGAGTAAAGCTGTAAAGGAGACAAAAGTTAGGTGTTGGCACATGGGTTCTCTAACTTCTCTGTCTCACCCTCTTTTCTTTCTCTCGTTAGTCGTGATCTCTCTCCCTATCTTATTTTTTTTCTTCTCTGACTCTAGCTATTCTTTCTTGAAAAGAGGATGGAACAATTAGAAATTCAGAACTCTCTCCCTTCTCCCTTCCCTCTATTTTTTCCTCTCTCGCTCCGGTTCAGCTGCTCTGGCCCCTGCCCTTCCATCGCGGCGTCACTCACCAGTCGGCAATCGCCTCTGCGCTTCGCCTCTCGCCCGCTGCCCGCCTCCGCAGTGCGCCGTTCTCCCCTCGCCCGCCGGCCGCCTTCACCGTCCATGGCACGACCCTCGTTCCCTGGCTGCGCCGCTGCTCTCTACAGCTCTGTTGACTGCTCTAGTGCTCTGCCAAAGCCAAACGAAAACAGATGAGGACTGAAGAGAAGCCGAGAAGATTAGATCAGTTGTCTCTTTTGGGTCATCCTAAGCGGCAGAGAGAAATGGAGTTTGTTTAATTCAATCCGAACATATCCGAATATCCGATTAAATCCGTCCGAACCCGACGTTATAATATCCGATGATTTTACTAAATTAATTTATACGAATTGGGTTAATAAAATGCAAACCGAACTCCGAACGGGTTGGGGGTTTCAATATCCGAACCGCCCGAACCCGTCCGATGCATAGGCCTAGTTAAAATCTTTAATAAAATTATTTTACAGAGTATGGTGTATCATTCAATCTATTTTTTTTTTTTACAAAAAAAATTACGGAGTAAAATAAATTGAAATAAATTTTGTTAAATCTCTAAACTTAAAAATACAGAGCACTAATTTTTTTGTTTATGTATGGAGTTTTCTTTTTCATTTTTTATTCAGTTGATGATTATACAGTACAAAGAACTCTTTTTATGTGCTCTATGCTACTCAAAGAAAAATCAGTTTGTGTCTATATATACAACAGAGGATCACCAAAATTGACAAAAAATGGCGGTAATATTTTCCGCCAAAAATATTTACAGATTAAAATATTCTACTACTCCATATGTTTATTTCATGGTCAATAGAATGTTTAGTAGACATAGTGAGTTTGTATGAAGCATTTCTTTTTCAGAGTACTTCAGAGAGAGATTTTCTCTAAAAAAAAAAAAAGTTTATAATCTGCTAATGGAGTTTATACAGGAAGAAAGTTCTGATGTTATTCACAATTCTAAATCAAGTACGAGATGTTCCAAGGATAAGAGAAACATTATTTTTGAAACTTTGTTAAAGCACAGTGTGAATGGAAAAGTAAAATATGGGTTAGTTAAAGATGTTGCAAGCATGTACTTAGTTTCTACCAGAACAGTTAGTCGAATATGGAAAAAAGGGATTACTTGTGTTACAAATGGTGTTCCAGTTGATATTTCTCTAAATTTGTCAGGTAATGTTGGAAGGAAAAGGATTCAGATTAATCCCGAAGATGTTGCTAGAATCCCGTTGAATCGTCGCACAACAATTCGTTCTTTGGCTCGTGCACTGGATATGTCAAAAACAAGCCTCCATCGGAGAGTTAAAGAGGGATCTTTGAGGTCCCACTCAAATGCTATCAAACCTATGTTAACAGAGGAAAATTGAAAGGTAAGGTTAGTTACAGTTCTGCATATCTATGATTGACTCAAGTTCATCTCATAATAATCCATGCTTCATAGATATGTATGACCGCGTTCATATAGATGAAAAATGGTTTTTTCTCTCAAGAACTTCTCAAAAATATTACCTGCTGCCTGAGGAAAATGAACCTTACCGTACTTGTAAAAGTAAAAAGTTTATAACAAAAGTGATGTTTCTTTGTGACGTTGCTTGACCTCGGTTAGATTTAGAAAGAAATGAAATGTTTGATGGGAAAATTGGGATATTTCCATTTGTTTATAAAGAAGCAACTAAGCGTAGAAGTAAGAACCGAGAAGCCGGAACCTTAGAAACTAAACCCATTGAATCGGTAAATAAAGAAGTTACGAGAAAATGGTTGATTGATTATGTATTACCTGCAATACGAGCAAAATGGCCTCCAAGTAGTTCAAAGACTATATATATTCAACAAGATAATGCAAGACCACATATTAGTATGAATGATGTTGAATTTCTTGAAGCTGCAAAGAAAGATGGTTTTGATATTCACTTAACTTGCCAGCCTCCAAATAGTCCAGACATGAATGTATTAGATCTTGGTTTTTTTTAGAGCTTTTCAGTCTTTACAACATCAAGAAGTTCCTCGCAATGTGGATGAACTAGTTGCTGCTACTCATAAAGCCTTTGATGAGATCTCAACAGAAAGTCTTAGTAATGTTTTTTTGACATTGCAACTATGCATGGTTGAAGTTATGAAAAAGTTTGGAGGGAATAATTATAAGTTGCCACACATAAATAAGCAAAAGTTAGCACGGGAAGGTCGATTACCTACCAATATCTCATGTGATCCAGAAGTTTTGGCTGAAGTAGTTTCAAGTCTCCAGTAGTAAAGTGTCGTAAATGCAAGGTTGCTTGGTATGAAGTGGACGAACTTGTAGTTGTATTCTGCATTTTTTGTGTACATTTTCTCTCTAGCACTACTGCTCTTAATATTTTGTGTACATAGTAGTAAATGGCAGTAGATATTATGATGATTAGTGAAATCTATTTTGCTCTTTTTGTATAAATTGATTAATGTAGTCTATTTTGGGATTGATGAAGTGTTGTATTAAAATTTGAAAACATATGTATTGTGTAATTGGTGCAGAATATACGAGTATTGTGTTAATCTTTTCTTTAACATTACAATGAAGATTAATTTGTGTTCAGATATTCCGTACCATGGTACTATGCATTATGCTAGGGAATTAATGGTTTGCTTGACAAAGTGGTTTAGTAATGTAAACCCAAACTATAAGACGGACGAAGAAAGACAAGGGGATTAGTCGGGTGAACTCGAACCGTAAGACGGACGGAGAAAAACCCGACCTCTTGGAGCAAATGAGATTAGTCGGGTGAACCAAAATCGTAAGACGGACGAAAAAAGACAAGGGTATTAGTCGGGTGAACTCGAACCGTAAGAAGGACGGATAAAAACCCGACCTCTTGGAGAAAATGAGATTAGTCGGGTGAAGTCGAACCGTAAGACGGACGGAGAAAAACTTGACCTCTTGGAGCGAATGAGATTAGTCGGGTGAACTAAAATCGTAAGACGGACGAAAAAAGACAAGGGGATTAGTCGGGTAAACACAAATCGTAAGACAGACGGAGAAAGACTCGACCTCTTGGAGCGAATGAGTTTAATCAGGTGGACCAAAATCATAAAACGGACGGAGAAAAACTCATAGCATTTCATGGTTTATACAAAAAAAATCATAAAAAAACAATCCATTACGAGGAATTCAATTTGTCAAGGAAAAAAAAACAATTTCCTGCATAATGTTTAAGAAATGTTTGATAATTTTTGTAATAAGTTGTGAAAGGATTGGCATACGGAGTATTTGAAAATAAAGGATTACTATTTCTTTTTATTTTAATCAATTATAAATATCTTAATTATTGTATGAACATAGAAGGGTAAATTGGGAAAAGCATAATGATAGTAATGTTCAATTTTGGAAAGTTGACAATATTTTGGGACAGACTAAAAAGGAAAGTAGGACAGGTAAAATGGGACAGAGGGAGTATAATTTTGCACTCTTGTGACTTTTATTAGTATACAACTTAATTCATGTGCCACTTAGTTGTCTTTCCATCCTTTGGCGATTCGTCTCTAAGTGTTTCTACTTGTCGACCATGTTATTTTCCTTACTTTTATAATAGATGTGATGTTGGAAAAAATGGCATAAATGGCATTTTAAGTGGCCATTTTGTGGTATAAATATATGTGGGGTCCACTTCCGATTTGGGTCGGGCCAAAGTGGATTCGGGTTCTTCGTAGTTAGAAGAAGAGATCGATATATTATACGCTCAAAATGGATAATGGGTGAATGAGAAATTGGTTCTCAAAGTAGACCCATTTGAGATGAAATTTGTGTGGAAAAAGCTTTGAGTAAGCCTTTTGTCCACATTGGTTGGGAAAGAAGATTTGACCCACTATATATACAAGGGTCTTTTATGACTTGTTAACTTGTTTAGCATAGATGTTCTCTCTCGCGCACAGGGGGGGTGCAAATCAAATCCCAAACTAAGCCTGAAAAGGCTTGACTCGTGTACGCCGGCACCTGCGGGCACGAATGTCGTCCGGAAATTGGCTAAGTTTGCTACTCGATGTCTCGCGGCTGGGTTACGCCCGCGAGACACGAACTACGTTCGATTTTCGCGGCGGCCTGGACTTGATGTCTCATGGCAAAAACGTGATCTCTCGTGGCTAAGAACTGATCACTCTCAGTCCGCTCAATCGACCTCTTGATGCTATGAGTCACGTCTCGCAGGCGGCCTTCCAACGTGACTTTTGGGTGGCGTCTTGTGGACAGTTTTTGACCTAACGTTTCACCTCAGTGGTGACCATTCAGGAGCTTAACTCTAGCTGTTGCAGAATTAATTTCATATTAATTCCAATTGTTAATATTGTGAGTTAAAGCTCTTGTTAATGGGGTTAGTGGAGAGCCGTTATGTAGGTTACATTGCCATAATTAATTGCCATATTGATGTGCCATTATTCCATCATCTCCTATATAATTCTAGCCGGAGCATGAGCATTTTACGCACAATGAAATACATAGCTATTTCACCTCGAAACTCTGCTCATCCTTCCTTCTAGACACCTATGTTCATCCCACGTTCTCGTTCGCCGGGTCCCAAGTTTGTGTGCTCAAACGCAGGGATCGTAGTACGTTTTATCCTGGGAAACCTAAGCCGCAACGCTCCAGCACCCTGGGAAGCGGTAGATAAGGTTTTAAGGAAAGTGGCAACACGACTCGTGCTTACAACTACCCCAAAGTTCGTTCATCTTCGTCCCCAAGCAGTTTCCAGGTTTATTTAACCTTGTGTGGTTTTATTTTCCTAGAATTATTATTTATTGTGGATTTTCTATTTTCTCCATTTTCGTGGGTTTTTTTCGAGAATTATTTCTAACATGTGATGCATTCAATTGATGACGAAGACCTTCCCACTAAAAATGAGGAATACTTTCCTTATATAGCCACCTTACCCCTTGCTTTGGCAATTTCCCCCCTATTCATTATAGGGTTTCGGGTAGCGACGTCTCGTCTTCTAATTTACAAGCAACTAGCTTCCCAGTTCCAAAGCCTCGTAAGAAAAAAAATGCGCAAAGCCTCTCATTTTCCCCTTGAAAAGTCTCTTATAGAATCCCTACGACCTCAACTAGAGATTCGAGATTGGGAGGAAGCCCAAGGTCCTGTTGGTCATAGGTTTCTCACACTCATTCATGGACTTGATTTCTATACTGTTAACCCTTCGCAAGACACACATTTTGGAGTCCACCAGCTATTATTAGTGGTTGGGCTTCGGTTCCCTCTCCATAGCTTCCTAGTCGAATTTTGAATTTCTACGAGATAACCCTCGAGTGCACATTTTTTGCTTTCGAATTCCCTCCCCGATAGCCCTCGAGTGCACATTCCTAGGCTTGATTCCAATATAGTCAACCCTTTGTGAGACACATATTTTGGAGTCCGCCAGCTATTATTGGTGGTTAGGCTTCGATTTCCTCTCCATAGCTTCCTAGTCGAATTTTTGAGTTACCACGAGATAGCCTTGGGTCAGCTTGTCCCTAACAACCATTAAGTGATTGATGCCTTCCTTTCCTTATGTCACGAGAGAAGGGTAGAACATAGTCTAACTCTTTTCCAAGCGTTATTTTTGGTTGGTAGGTCATCTTCCTCTAAGAGTAAAGGTTTTGTTGCTATTTCCACCAGACTTCCCTTTAGGATTTTTACGACCATTTTACATTTAATATGGTGTGGAAACCCAAATTTATCTTTATATCTCACGATGTTTCCTCTCCATTTAACGTCAGGTAGGGATCCCAAGTGCGATTCCATCTGCCCCTAGATATGAGTCCTTCTATGCATAGGGACGTGGTCAGGCTAATGACGAGTGGTCCTCTAAAGATCATCGAGTACACCACCGAGTGGGAGTTGGCAAAGTTAAGTTTCTTGAGGAGTCAACCAGTTGCCCTTGAACCAACTGGTATCCTCCCTTTCTTTCCGACCTCCAGCCCATGCCCCTTCTATTGCTATTATGCTCCACAATTGCCCACTTTTATGTTATAACTCTAACCATTATGTTGGGGCATTTGTGTATTTTTTTTTTGCAAGTAACATGTCTTCAAGATCGGATCGATACATGTCCAAGTGTTCCCAAAATCCTCTGTCTAAGAAAAGTAAGACAGAAAACTCTCAAGTGAAGAAAAAAAGAGAGTAGGAATAAAGGAGTAGCTTTCTTATTGCACCTTGAATGTTTACATGCTAACAAAATTTCTTGTAGCATTGATGACGAAGGCACCGCATTGTTTGAAGCTAAAGTGTGGAAAAAGGTATGCGTACTTGGTTGTAACCTCTTGTCCCTTTTACATTAATGCCCCATTTTTCAATTCTAAAATGTGGAAATCTTTGGTAGTTTTGCATAGCATTTTACACAAATGATGAGCATGCCATTCTTTGTTTCACAAAAGGATATTTTTTGTTGTACCCCACACCCCGTAGACACTTCTAAAGTGTGGAAAAGGGGTTGTTTTTGTTTGATTGTTTAGACCCGTGCTCCTTTAATCCACTTAGTCCTCAAAGCAACATCGAGGACGATGTTTGGTTTAAAGTGTGGAAATGATGCATTTTGTGCTTATTATTGTTTGATTGCTTAATTGGTTTTGTGATCATGATGAATGAGTGTGTTTGGCATTTGGAGAGTGAGTCATTGTTTATGCTATCTAGGAAGAGCTTTGATTAGATGTCAATTAATTTTTTTATTCTTGAAATATCATTGGGAAGTTACCTTTTGTACCCATGAGAGTGTTTAGAACCAAATAGGTTTACATTCTTGCATAGGAGTGTACACCTCTTAATTTGAGAAGGATAATGTAAGCGAAGCCCGGAATTGAACTAACTTTGGTAGGGCATGGGGCAAAAAGTGAGCATATTGATTAGCATAGAGAGGAAAAAATCCCTTATCCTAAAGGAAAGGGAAAGAGGGTTGTTATGGTGAAAAAGTAGAAAAGGCTAAAAGGCCACTCCTAAAGGTAAAAACTGATGAAAGCCATCTTGCTTGGATGTGGGCAACCATTGCACCGCCTTCAAACAAGCGTAGAGCTCTACGTGAAGTCGGTTGTCCACACGAAATGATCCTAGAAGATGAGAAAACAAGAGATGAGGTGAGCCGCTTCGCTAGGGTTCAGGTACCCGTTGCACCGACCTTCGAAAAAGCATGGAGATCCATGTGAAGTCAGGTGCCCAATGACGTTACCCTAGGAAGTGAGAAGAAAGAGGGACCGCTCTAAGCCATTGGCGGTGAGTGGTCCATGCTTTGGCGTTTCGGTTGGAAGGGTCGATTGAGTGGTGTACATCGTTCCCACTAGTGGTATCGACTTGAAGGCCCTAGCTAAATAGACTCCCCCACACTAGAACTTTTGCTTGTCCTCAAGCAATTACCAAGGGCAATCCACCTTCCAAATAATGAGACTGGTCACACTTCTTCCCTGCACAACCAAGCAAACCACGAACCAACTTATGACAACCTAACATGCTTCAAGAATCATCTCAGAATCACAAATGAGTTCCCCTCTCAAACCAATAATTGGGCACCAAAATTAAGGTAGCTTAGGACCCTGTATGCACAAGTACTCAGTTGAGATTATGCAGAAATTGGCTTAAAATGAGATCCCATAGACTTGCCCTTCATACTCCCAATAGATCAACTCTAAAACTGCATGCTAAGATCAAGTAGGTCTTTATTCAGCTTGTAATGGGGTTAAGGGTGAGTGGCGAAACAAAGAAAAGGTATGGAAAATAAACAAAGGAGAAAATTTCATGCCTATTCACAACTTAATCTAGAAGAGATACTACAAATATGAATAAAGGAGAGAATTACAATTGAGAACATAAGAGCACTCTAAAATGGTGGGGTTGGACAAACTTTCTAGCAAAGAAAACCACTTGCACTTTTATTTTTCTTTCACGACCTTTTTCTTGACTTTCTTCTTTTTCAAACTTTTTCTCAACAACAATTTTTTTCCGTTCTTTTCTTCTTTTTTTTCAATCTCTTCTTTTTCTTTTCTACCAACAAACAACTTTTTTTTTCCTTCAACACAAAACAACCCACTGATTCCTTTCACCAAACACCCACACTATGACAAAGATAACAAGAGTAGTTCTAACAAAAATAAGCTCCAAAAGAATTCTGTTCTAAATTAAAGAACAAATGCTACATTCTCTCTAAGGGTGGATGGAAATATATGGCTAAAGGCTAATTGTTAAATAATAGGGTTAAACAAGAAAAACAATAACAAAGAACGGGTAAAGTGCTTAGCACTCATTAAACAAAAACAAGGCTCAAAGGGGATAACTAGGGAAAACAATTGTAACAAGGGTAGGTTTAAAGGGTTGGGCTAATAACAATGGCCTAAATCACTTCAAAGCATGCAAATTCTAGACTTCACTATGAGAGCACTGAGACAAGCTATGACAAGACAAATATCACCGGAATTCCACATAAGCCTTCACTAGTAATGCATAACACACATGATCAATAATTAAGTTAGAGGTTAACCCAGCTATTGACAAGAGACTGAATCAATCAAAAGCTCAACCTTGAATCATCAATGACAATCTAGGTTGCACAAGTACCACTACATCAAACCACCAACCAACAAGATGGAAGTGGTCACAATTTCAAAACAAGGAAAATAGACTCCCACGGTTATTGCACACTGAGTCCTTCAAGCAAAGTTCAAAAACTTTATTTTCAAAGTCAAAACAGAACCCCCCACACTAAAACCTGGACATCGTCCTCAATGGACAAGCAGTTAGGCACAATAGAGGGCATTCAAAGAATAAAATCAATAATGAAACACAAATTCTTAAAAATAATATAGAGAAAAAATCAAAAGATTTAGGAAACCTAACCTTGAAGTCTTGATGCAATGAAGAAAAATGGAAGAAAAACTTTAGAACCTGAGGAAGACAACAATGGTGCACACAAGGAAATGGGGAAGAAGGGGGAGATGGGAAAATGGGAGATTAGAGATGAAATTGGGAAAACAAAAGATATTTTTTTTCGAAATGCACATGGCCTGGTACATGGTCGTGTGCAATGCAGTGTGCACGGGCCCTCTTTTCATCAGAACTTTCTGTAAATCATCCAAAAGGTCATGGCCTGGTACACGACCGTGTGCAAGGCCGTGTACCATAGCTCTGTTTTGCAAAAAAATTTGTTTCCACGCGAATGCACCTGTTTTCACCTGTAGATTAATCCAAAACATCCCAAAGCACTCCAACACTTCCCCACATCATAAACACACAATTTCCAACAAATCCCCACTCTTTTTGAAGCAAAATAAATAAGATCTCACTCAAGAAACTCCCAATCAAAACCCCTTGAAAACCAAAATTCTCTAACTCTAACTAAAGCAACCAAAGTAAATAAAAACTCCAAAAACTAAATGCAATAAAATAAAATGCAAGAAAGTAAAGAATAACATGGGGTGCCTCCCATGAAGCGTTAAGTTTAACGTCGCTAGCTCGACTCAACCTCTCGAGATCAACCATCATTGGACTGAAGAAAGAACATCACATCCTTCCTAGCAAATTTTTCTTCAAGATAATGCCTCAAATGGTGGCCATCAACAAATTCCTTTATGCACAAGTCCACTACCTTAAAACTCAAGCAATATTCCTCCATGAACTAAAAATTCAAGCATACTCTTTCATCAAGTCCATTCTTATTTTCCCCTTGATTTTCCTTTCCTTGAGCAAGTAGAGAGAACCTTTGGTCTTCTTCATGCACTAAAATGAAGTAAGAATCCTTGGATATGAAGATTGGCCAATTGGGGCTTACACATTTAAAAACCTTGACACCTCCCGATTTCCAAGTTAGTCTAAAGTTCTCACCTAAGGGAGTGTCATCTAAGGAAGGGCATACCTCGTTTGTGCCACCCATTTCATCAACTATATCATTCTTGAGCATTTATTCACTTGGATCAACTTCGAGTTGCTCTTTATCACCATTCCCTTGCAACTCTATACTTTCCCCCCAACTTGGTGTCTCCATCTCAATGCACTCATCATGAACCTCATCATCTTTATCTTCAAGGTCATCACCTATCTCCTCATTTGCTTCACCCACATGGCCTTCGTTTGGCAATAACAACTCTTGTAGAACTTCTCCATTAGAAGACAATTCTTGAATGGTTCTTGAGTTGCAAAACCTTTTTCTTGAGCCTTAAGATCATCCAATTGAGCTTGTAACAAGTTCATTTGAATGATTAAGTTATTCATCATAGACCTCATCTCCTCATCAATAGGTTGGCTTGCTTGTGGATGTCCTTGATGGAATGGCTCTTGAGGTTCCCATTGATTATTGGCATACTTTTCCTCACTTAGTCTCATGGGATATCCATCATCCTCAATGTCATCATCAGGTACAATAGTGACTCCCCAACGCTTAGCCAATGCTAAGGTTTCCTCATCTAATTCATACCTCCCAACACTTGGTGAATGAGTGTGATGGTCATATGGAGGTTGAGTGTTTTGGGAGTGTTGGTCCCAAGGGGATGGGGTACAAGTCTAAGGGGGGGGGGGTGAATAGACTTGTATAAGATTTTGCAAATCTTTTCGACCTCTCGTGTGTATTGAACTTAGGATGTTTAGGTTCGATACCTCACGAGGTGAAGACAAAGTTTTATGCGCAGCGGAAATATTATCCCCTTTTTGGTTAGCACGAGTTTGGGTTAGTTCGAGAGGTGTGATTATATGCAGTGCAATCGAGAAGTTAGCGAGAGATAAAAACAGAAAGTAAATGCAAGAGAGATTTTTAAGTGGTTCGGCCAACCCGCCTACTTCCACTCTTCTTCCAGAAACTCCCTGGAAGGATTGCACTAAAAACTTCCCTTTCTAGTACAATAACGAGCGCTTGAGCTTTGATCACCAAGCCCGCCTCAAGCCTCAGGTTTTTCGCCCCGCTTCCAGTTACTCCACCTCTCGAGCACTTGACCTTTGATCACCAAGCCCGCGTCAAGCCTCAGGTTTCTTTCGCTCGGACAGCAGCCAGGTTACTCCGCCTCTCCTCAGGTTTTTCTCCCCGCTTCCAGTTACTCCACCTCTCGAGCACTTGACCTTTGATCACCAAGCCCGCGTCAAGCCTCAGGTTTCTTTCGCTCGGACAGCAGCCAGGTTACTCCGCCTCTCCTCAGGTTTTTCTCCCCGCTTCCAGTTACTCCACCTCTCGAGCACTTGACCTTTGATCACCAAGCCCGCGTCAAGCCTCAGGTTTCTTTCGCTCGGACAGCAGCCAGGTTACTCCGCCTCTCCTCAGGTTTTTCTCCCCGCTTCCAGTTACTCCACCTCTCGAGCACTTGACCTTTGATCACCAAGCCCGCGTCAAGCCTCAGGTTTCTTTCGCTCGGACAGCAGCCAGGTTACTCCGCCTCTCCTCAGGTTTTTCTCCCCGCTTCCAGTTACTCCACCTCTCGAGCACTTGACCTTTGATCACCAAGCCCGCGTCAAGCCTCAGGTTTCTTTCGCTCGGACAGCAGCCAGGTTACTCCGCCTCTCCTCAGGTTTTTCTCCCCGCTTCCAGTTACTCCACCTCTCGAGCACTTGACCTTTGATCACCAAGCCCGCGTCAAGCCTCAGGTTTCTTTCGCTCGGACAGCAGCCAGGATACTCCACCTCCCTTGCTTAATCCAAAGCAAGACGTTGTTGATAGTCACAGTTGAATGTAACAATCTCCAATCTGACCACAAGCTATCGTTGAATCAACTTTGATGTAGAGCAGCTTTGGTCACCTTCTGGATGTATGACAGTTTAGCTTTGTAACTCTCTTCGAACACTAAGATGTGTTCTCTCGCTGTATTGAATATCAGGATGATATTCCAAGTTAAGCACTTTGCACTGGAACGTTTTTATCAGACACCTCTTGTTAACTTCTTGACCTCTTTCACAACCCCCAGTTTCTTCTGTGTCTTTACGTCCTTATATATGAGAGTAGAAGAATAGTTCCGTTGGAGGGAAAACTATTCCGTTTGAAATTGGTCTCCCACGCCGAACATGGGTCTTTGCACAATTTCAGCATTTTTCATGGAGTAGTGGTCTTGTAACTTGAGCCTTTTGTTTTGTAGTGAATATTCCATATTCCACTTTCTTGAGTTCATGCTTCACTTGCTTCTTTTGGATAAAGTTACTCTTTTTATGTTCCCATCATTCCTTGTTTGGGGAATCTGACCACTTCAGGATTGGTGCACTTCTTGACCGTTTGTGGTGGAGGTCTGACGTGTCATCCACTTCCGTCCATTTTGAAACCTCCCGCTCAGCACCTCTTCAATATTTTATCTCCATGATATTCTTCTTCTCCAAACTTAGAGTATTTTATCTGCACATGTTGACTAACATTCAGCCTCTTGGAGAAGTGCCGGTTTATCGAGACCATAGAAGATGTCTCGACCACTTGATGTTTCAATCCCATGTATCGAGAGGTCTATCTCTCGAATATTCTTTACGTCTCGAACTCGATAGGTATATCGAGAGGTCCTTACCTCTCGAACTTGGCTTGTGTCTCGAGACTTAGTTGATGTCTCGTAGACCCTTATTCCTCCAGAGTTGTCTCGTGCCTGCTTCTGATCTATCTGTTTGCTTACAACACGAAAACTTCTAAGTTGTTCAAACAAGTTTACCTTAAGCTTAAATATTTCCCGAGTTGAGCTCAAATTACCCGGTTGTATTTTCGCTCTTAGTTTACTTATCGAACTTACATTGTTTTGCCTATGTATCGAGACTTGGGGATTCTTACTTAACAGTTGGTATCATCAAAACCTATTACATGATGTTCCTAACAATTTCCCCCTTTTTGATGATGCCAACACTTATACTTACTTATATGGCTGATTTGAAAAAGAAAAAGCATTGATTTTATTTTCAGCGCATATGGTAAGTTTGACAACTGATCTACTAAAGCAAGAATAACCAAACTCACGCAACACCCCAACAAAAGATATATATATTATCATAACAGGAGTGTTTTACAGGGCTTTAGCAGAAAAGAGAGAAGATAAAGAACAACATCAAATTCGAATGCATGTAGACATCGAGAGCTTACTGCTTATTCGCTTTCCTCTTCTCGTTTATGGCTGCTCGTGTCTTGTGGAGGTCTTCAAAGTTCACCTGCTCTAGATATTCGTTTGATATATCCAGGTGAAGGTAATTGACAAAGGCTTCACCTATGAAGTTGCCTTCAATCACCCCATCTCTCCACCATTCGATGCATTCCGGAAGAGTGAGACCGCTATGAAGAGCTAAGTCAGTTTTGGTAAGAAGACTTACTATGATTCCATGAAGATATTCGTTTGAGTCTTCTTTGGTCCCTGCCTTGTAGCTCTGTAGGAGTAGCTTGTCTCTCTTCTCTTTGGCTGTTTGTTGTTCTTGTTTCTTTCTTCTGATTTCCTTGTCTTCTTCTCTTCTTTCTCCTATTTCCAGTGAACGCTGGATCCTTAACATATCTGCTCTTTCAGCTTCCTCCATTTGTTTTCTTGTTGACTTTGGAACTTTTGGAGGAGGAGGAGGTCCAGCTGGTTCACTTGCCGCCCTCTTCTTGCTGGTTGAAGTCCCTCCCTGAGTCTTCTTTTCCCCCTTGTTGGCATCATAGCGGAGGGAAAGTAAGGAGGACAAACCGTCGAAGAGTGCATGGATTTGGGCAGGCATTTGGTGCGACAGGTCAGTGAGTATGGTTTGCATCACATCCTGTCGAAGTTCACTTGAGCGTTGGTGGGCTTGAAGTTCTGCTCGTAACTCGGCGAATTCAGTTCTCATCCTTTCAGTCTCTGCTCGAGCTACCGCAGCCTCATCCGCAGCCCTTTGTGCTGCATTCTCAGCCCACACTGCTTGTTCGAGAAGTTCTTCGTGATTGGCTTGGGAGTCACCGGAGCCAGTCACAGGTATTGCAGCGTTTCGAACAACAGCAAGTACATGCTCAAGTTGAGCCATCCTCTGAGATTGATCAGCCATGAATTGACGCACCTCGCCAATGAAAGCTCGTTCGGCCTGTTGATCAAAGTCAGAAGAAGAAGGAGAAGAAGATTGAGTGGTACCTCTAGTCGGAGGGGACTTGGGTGCTTCCAGATTTCCACCCATGACTTGCATTCGTGATTCCACCTCTCGACTGACTTCCTGAGGTTCAGCAGGGACACTGGGATCAGAGCTCGAAGGTAGCTCCATATCAGGTGCTTCCCGGTTTCCACCTGAGGGATGGATCACTTCTTGCTCTTCACCTCTCGAACCTGGAGCCTCAGCTTCAGCTGCTGGTAAGGTAGGATTGGCCAAGGTGGGAGTCTCTGCATCAGATGCTTCCCGGTTTCCATCTGATTGAGGTTCCCCCTCAACACTACCTCTCGAACCAGTGCTGGGAACGTGATCATCTACTGGAGGAGTTGATTCATCGGCAGGTGCTTCCCGGTTTCCACCTTCTTGAACCTCAACTCTCGAACCAGCAGGGTTCTCCTCATTCTGCTCTTGTTGCTCACTTGTTTGCACTTCAGTATGCTCTGGTGAATCTGGAATATCTATTATCTCAGGAGCAACTGGTGCACTCCACCTTTCCCTATTAACCATATCGATGGGAAAGCCTGGGAGTTGGAGCAACAAAATTTCACCCTCTCGAACTGTCTGAGCTTCATCTGTTGCATTCGAGGGTGTGGACTCAGGTGGTGGCAGTAGTAAGACAGAGTTAGGTGCCACCTCATGTGCTTCAGAGGTCTCGGATTCACCTCTCGAAGCTACCTGGTCTTCTAGAGCAGATTCACTCACTTGGGACAAGGGGATTGCTGCAGTTGGAGTAGGAGTGTCAGCATCATCTCGAGCAACCCCAGAGGTCTCTCCTGGACCTCTCGTGTGTTCTACACTTTGTCCCAAGGATATTGCTGTGGCAAGCCTGATATCCTCTCGAAATTGAGCATCTAGTTCAGGATCTTCTTCAGGCTCGGCTTCATCTTCTTGTGCATCAACAGCTATGCCCTTTCCTTTGTCAGATCGACCAAGATTACTCCTGATTACTTGCATCTCATGGGCACGGTTTTGAAGCTCGTCGGCTGGGATTTCAGTGAGATCTAACCAGTTTAGTGCAAATCGTTCCTCAGCCTCCATCTCTGCTGCTCTTGAGATCAATTGATCAAAGGGACCTGTTCTCCAGTTGATCCAGCGAAGTACTCTGGAGAAGTCGTCCAAACTCGATACATTCTCACCACTTTGATTCAATCGAGATGTGATTTCAGCATTCAGCTCATCAGAGTCAGCAGGTAGGATTTCTGTTGCTGATGCACACTCCACAGCTTGTTCAGTTATCTCTCGAACAACCGAGAGATCATGTGTCAACCCATCATTCAGAAAAGCTTGCACTGGGTTCCTGACCACAGTGCCCTGACCATCAGCAGCCACCACACAGTCTAGATCTTCAGCTGCTGGAATATCTACCTCTCGAACCACCTGTCGTGGTTCCTCAACAATACCCTGTACTGGATCACTGATCCCAGTACCTTCAACTTCTCGAGCCTCCTCTTGAGGCAAACCAACAGATTCATCAACATCCTCAGCACCATCAACAGCAAGTATATCAACACTTAAAGTTCCTGACAGGGACTTGGTAGGGGGCACTCTCTCAACCTCAGTGGCCAGTGTAGCCTGAGGTTCCCCCTGGGCTTGTGCCCTGTCCTCAAATGGTACTTGTATAACGGACGGTGTCACCTCTCGAACCTGGGTGACAGCAGCAGTCTTGGTCCTCTTGGCCTTCCTTTTCAATTCAACCCTCTTGACTAGGGTGTCCAAAAGCTCGTCATCAGAGCGCTTCTCCTTAGCTGGGGCTTTCCTTTTGCCCCTTCCCTTAGGCTTTGAGGGTGAAGATGCATCCTTAGCACCTTTTGCCTTAGCTTGAGGTTTCGTTCTACCCATATAGGTATTCCGATGAACCTCTCGCCCTTCCCTCAGTTCGAAGCCCTTCAGTCTCAATAGAAATTGAACAACAAAGCCAAAACCAACCTTTTTGTAGATTGTCAGGTCGGAGTTGGAAACTGAGCTCTGCACTTGGTGTTTGAGGCAGTCGAAGATGATGTGAGCCCAGTCCAACTTGTTGTTGTTCCAGATGGCGTGGAGGATTTTCAGAGTGTCCAGATTGACTTCGTCTGTTCCGGACACCTTGCCGAGGATGAATTTTATGATGAGCTCGGCGGCTAGGGCAAACCTCTCCTTCAAATGAAATCTGCGGAGGGCAGAGGATGCTCTGGGTGGTGCAGTCTCCAATCGGATTTTGTCCCAAAACTCCTGCTTATCCATGTTGTAGTCCGATAGGTGCTTGACTGCCTCCTCCGACGTAGCAAAGTCGAATGCTGCTCGTAAATCACCCACAGAGATTGTTATGTCTATTTCGTTGAAGCGGCTTTCAATCTTGCCCTTCGTGACCTTGGCATGAGCGAACCATTCTGTGTAGTCGAGGTCATGAATGGTTCGGTAGTCATGCGTCATGTACCGCATTAGTCCTGCCTTCTCAAATTTCTTCAAGACTCTCTCCGCCATTGTTGGATTTGGCGAGTGGGTGATGAAGCCATCTTTGTCAAGGATGCTTCCCGCCTTGACTTGTTTAATCTGAGAGCGTATGTGGTCTAGCTCTCTCTGGTATGCACTGGAGGATGAAGATGAAGATGAAGAAGATGATGATTCAGACGCCATTGAAGAAAGTTTGTGTGTTTTGGAGGGAATGTGTACAGCGTCTAAGGATTTGGGGATTTTGGGTATATGGTTTTGAGTTTGAATCCGGGTAAAGAAGAAGGATTTTGCTTTTATATTAGGCGGATTCGGGTTGGATATATGGGTAGGGTTGAGAGTTTGACCCGTGGAAGGATCCCGGTTGATTTAAAAGATGTGAGAAGTCAGAAATACCCCTGATAACGGTCAGCTTATAAGGTATTTTGGTAAGGGTATTTCGGTAAAGTATAGAACGGTTTAAGCTTTGAGACAGTGGAGTATTGATATTTTAAAATAAGCATGCTCCCACTAATCAAGATAATGCCCTTAAGTGCGAAAAACCGTCAGTAACCGATGACCACGTGGCTAGCATTTATGTCCAAAGATAGCCGTTCCACCTCATATATCCGTTGAGCTTATCAAATTCACCTTTCGAAGGTGAATGATCTTCCTCATGAGTTTAAGGATCTTCCCCCTGAGTGATTGATCCCTAAACCTCCTTATTCTTCCGTCTTGATCTGGTTAAGGATCTTCCCCCTGAGTGATTGATCCCTAACCCTCCTTATTCCTCCATCTTGATCTGGTTAGGGATCTTCCCTTTGATCCCTAACCCTCCTTATTCCTCCTTTCAGAGATATCAGTTTGTTATCTTTCGAAGTGACCTCTCGAACTACCCTTCTTCGAGACATAATGTATGTAGACAAACTGATCGGGTGACCTCTCGAACTACCTTTCGAACACAGATTGCGAGAGAAACAAGTTTGATTCATTTAAAAGATATCACTTGGAACATATCCTTAAGTTCATTTAGTGATTTCCAGATACATTACATATGAATCAATATCCTATTAAATTCCCTAGAAACTTTTGTTTGGCCTTGGTCAGCCTAATAGGAATCTATCGTTAAGGCAGGAACTAGCCATCTAAAGTCCTATTTGTCTAATAACAGAACTGGGGGTGGCTATTCCCTTTTCTTGTTCTTCTCTCCGGAGCTGCTTACTATAGTTGGGAGTGACCATCTTCATCGCTAATCCTCTTAATGTCTTTGGATTAGGTATGATCATCCCTTTGGCTGCTGCAGACCTCAGAAAGTCCCATCTGGTCTTCCTCTCCATTTCCCTTGGTTCTCCATTTGGTTGAGGAAGGCCCTTTTCCAGAATGTGCAGCAGTAGGAGTCCCTCTTGTGCAGGACTCTTCTCCCGATTCCAGTATCCCATCGTTGTGGATCTCCTCGTATTTGGGGATCCATTCACCTTGGATGGGAATAGGATACTTGCTTGGATTATCAGGAAGCTCCGTAATCTGTTCACCCTTCGTTGATTCTGGATAGTTTTCTCCTTGAAAATCTTTGGACTTGACTGCCGGTTTCTTTCCTCTATAAAAGAATGGAACATCATCTTTTCCTTTCTTTTTCTCCATGGGAAGTTGATGGTATGAACTTCTGAAAGAAACCCTCTTATTTATAGCCCAATAGGGTTACCACTGTTGAGTCACGGGATGCAATATGAATGACCATTCAATGCTTGTGTAACTCCAAAGCTGCCATAAAGTTGATGAAACCGCCCCTCACATGCGAAACAGTTCATGGCACTAAATACAAGAAGATAAGATTTGACCATTCAACCCAACTCTATCATTCCCAATTCTAACCTTAGTTGAGAGAATCTATTTTCACATAACGCTTTTGTGAAAATATCTGCTAGTTGCTCCTCCGTTGCAACATATTCCAAAGTGATGTCCTTTTTCTCAACGTGGTCTCGGATGAAGTGATACTTAATATCAATATGCTTTGTTCTGGAGTGTAACACTGGGTTGTGGGTGATGGCAATAGCACTTGTATTGTCACACATAATTTTAACCTCCTTACACTCAACACCATAATCCATTAGCTGTTGCTTCATCCATAAGATCTGAGCACAACAACTTCCAGCTGCTACATATTCTGCCTCAGCGGTGCTTGTAGCTATCGAATGTTGTTTCTTGCTAAACCATGAGACAAGTCTTCCACCTAGAAACTGACATGTCCCTGATGTGCTCTTTCGATCTATCTTACAACCGGCAAAGTCCGCATCTGAATAACCCATAAGTTCGAAAGATCCACCTTTCGAATACCAGAGCCCAACACTCTGCGTACCCTTTAGATATCTAAGAATCTTTTTGGATGCATTTAGGTGACTTTCCTTAGGACTTGCCTGAAATCTAGCACATACACCTACTGCAAAGGATATGTCTGGTCTACTTGCAGTTAAATAAAGAAGAGATCCGATGATACCTCGATAAGTGGTTTGATCGACCTCTCGACCTTCGCTGTCGACATCGATACGTAGAGAGGTTCCCATAGGTACTTTGACTGAGGATTTCCCTTCTATGTTGTATTTCCTGAGCAGATCCTTGGTGTATTTCTCCTGGTTGATGAAGATACCTTCCTTAAGCTGTCTCACTTGTAGTCCAAGGAAGTAGTTGAGCTCTCCCATCATGCTCATCTCGAACTTTCCTTTCATCAACCTGGAGAACTTCTCGCACAAGTCTGGATTGGTGCTTCCAAAAATGATATCGTCCACATAGATTTGCACCAATAAGATGTGATCCCCGTCCTTAATTCTAAACAATGTTTTGTCCACTAGGCCTTTGGTGAACCCACACTGAAGTAGAAAAGAGGATAAGGTATCATACCAAGCTCTCGGAGCTTGTTTTAAGCCGTAAAGTGCCTTCTTTAATTTGTATACTTTGTCAGCTCCCACGTCCTTCAAGAAACCCGGAGGTTGTTCAACGTACACCTCTTCTTCGAGAAGTCCGTTCAGAAAAGCGCTCTTGACATCCATTTGATATACCTTAAAGTCTTTGAAGGCGGCATATGCGAGAAAGATGCGTATGGCTTCGAGACGTGCCACTGGAGCGAAGGTTTCATCAAAATCTATTCCTTCCTCCTGACAGTAGCCTTTGGCAACAAGTCTGGCCTTGTTCCTAACAATAACTCCATCCTCATTCATCTTGTTTCTGAAAACCCACTTTGTACCAATGACATTCTGATGATGAGGTCTCGGAACTAGTTCCCAAACGTCGTTCCTCTCGAACTGATGAAGTTCCTCTTGCATTGCTTGCACCCAATCTGCGTCGCTTAGAGCCTCATCGATCACCTTAGGCTCTATTTGAGATAGAAAGCAAGCAAACATGCTTTCTCTGTAAGCTGATCTGGTTCGAACTCTGTCACGTACATCTCCGATCACTTGATCAGCAGGGTGACTTCTCAGCCATCTTAGGTCGGGTTGCGGCTCCTCAGTTGATACTTCCATTGAAGGTTGAGATATGGGTTGAACATCTATGATCTGGTTTTGATCAACTGAGTCAGGCGCTTTCTTCTTGGTAGACTCTTCATCATCTGATTCTGACTGGAGTTCTGCTACGTCTCGAACTATCGACTGCTTGTCTTCGAGAGGTAAGTTTGATCTCTCGATAGACTCTGGCTGATCTTCCTCAGCAGCTTCCGTTGTCTTTGATGGTTGATCTGTTGATGCCCTTTCATCAAAGGTAACATGTATGGACTCTTCAACCACCAAACTCCGCTTGTTGAAGACTCTGAGTGCTTTGCTTGTCGATGAGTATCCCAGAAATACTCCATCATCTGCCTTTTCTTCAAAAGTTCTTCGTTGAGTCTTCCCATTGTTGTGAATATAGCATTTGCACCCGAATGAGTGGAAGTGGCTTACATTCGGTTTTCTTCCATTCCACAACTCATATGGAGTCTTTCCAACTCCTTTTACTATCAAGGACCGATTTTGGGTGTAGCACGCTGTGTTGATTGCTTCTGCCCAAAATCCTTGTGATATGTTGGCTTGCGAGAGCATGGTCCTTGCGGCTTCTTTGAGAGTTCTGTTCCTTCTTTCAGCAACCCCGTTTTGTTGAGGTGTTCGAGCAGCTGATAGTTGATGATGAATTCCGTTCTCGTTGCAGTAGCTCTCGATTACTTGATTAACGAACTCTCCACCTTGATCTGACCGGATCTTTAGTATCGAGACTTCCTTTTCAACTTGAACTTGTTTCAAGAGATTTGGTAGGGCAATTTTTGTCTCGCTTTTCTTGGTTAAGAACACGGTCCAAGTGAATCTTGTGTAGTCATCCACTACCACAAGAGTGTACTTCTTTCCCTTTATGCTGGGTGGATCCACTGGGCCAAATAAGTCCATGTGAAGAAGACTTAATGGTCTAGTGGATGATGTATCGGCTTTGCTCTTGAAAGAGGATTTGATCTGTTTGCAACGTTGACATGCCTCACAGATTTTATCCTTTCGAAACGTCACTTTGGGCAGTCCTTCCACTAAGTTCCTCTTAGTAAGCTTGTTGATAGTCTTGAAGTTCAGATGACTAAGCTTACTATGCCAATCCCAGCATAAATCTTCCTTGCTCCTTGCTAGCATACATAGGGATGGTTTTGCAGACCTCCAATCCACTATGTACATGTTTCCTTTCCTTGCTGCTTCCAAGACGACTTCGAGAGATTCCTCGTTCATAATCTGACATTTGCTTTTGGTGAAGACAACTTTGTGGCCCTTGTCACAGAACTGGCTTGTACTAAGGAGATTGAACTTGAGCCCCTCAACGTAGGACACTCCTTTAATAACCAGCTCATTCTTTTGGATTTCACCAACAGCTCTTGTGCGCCCCTTCTTCTCGTTGTCGCCAAATGTCACCAAGGGACCTTCGATAGGTTGGATGTTCTCAAGCAGTGTTAGATTTCCAGTCATATGTCTCGAACATCCACTGTCAATGAACCACACGTCCCTGGTGTCCTGCAAGGAAATCAAGCAAGTTTAGGTACCCAAACTTTGGGTCCTGGTGGGTTAGTGAGTTTAGGCATCCATTTATACCTTGTGCCCATTATTCCAGGCCTAGGCGCAATGTAGCCATTGTACGTTTGATAATTATAAGGAATGCTAGCAAAGGTTTTAGGCCTCTTTGGTGCATAAATCAACTTAGGTAGAGACTTTTCGACCGGCTTATGCACCATGCCTTTCATACGCTGTTTGGTCATGTGAAATTGCTGAAAGTGAGGTTTCTTCCAGAACTTGTGATTTGATGACCAATTCTCACTAGATGGATAGAGTCTTCCTTTCTCCATCCGTGAGTTCCTAACTATGTGGATCTCAGACCTTCCATATTTGCCTTGAGGTGCATTATATGGAGTGTAGCTCTTTTTGTACTTGGAATGGCCTTGCGAGAGATAGCAAGGTGATCTCTCGATATTGTTTACCCGGCCATTCTTCGTAGCTTTCCTATACTTTCCATTGCTGGTGTATAGGGACGGTTTATGAATAGCTACTCTGGTCTTTTCTGTTGGTCCTTTATGACCTTTATTTGGTTTGGGTTGAGATCCTCCATTTCTTGAAGTTCCCAAACCATTGGTCTGTTTATCTCTCGAGAGATGGTCTTGATGGAACCCTAGACCGGTTCTATCACTTGTAGGTCTGTGATCAACCACCATTTTCTCCATAGCTTTGGAGGAATTAGTGTATGATGCTATGACCTTTCGAAGATTAAGCTCTCTCGTCTCTCGAGCTTTGCACTCTTCAGATAGTAGGATTACTTTGGCTTCTAACTCACTTACTTTGAGAGTCAGCTCCAAATTCTCTTTCGAGACGTTCTTAAGCATATCTCTTTCAGCAGTTAGCTTGCTGTTTTCATCCATCACTCTAGCATGAGTGCTATTGGCGATGTTAAGGTTCCTTCTGAGCGATTCCAACATCTCGAAGGGGTCCTCATCGCTTTTAAATGAAGAACAACGAGAGGTAGAAGTAGAGCAGCGAGATGTAGGAGTAGAGGTTACCTCGTTGTCAATGGCCATTAGGCATTGATTCTCCTCTTCCTCGGTGTATAAGCAGATGAGCCCCCTCTCATCCTCTGAGCTGCTGCTGCTTTCGCTGGAGCTCGACGTCTCGGACTCCTCGATTGTCCTCTCGAATTCTTCAGCAACAAGCGCCTTCCTGCGCTGATACGTCTTTGATGATCCTTTGAAGCCACCTTGTGTTGGCTTCTCCCTGGATTCCTCTATTCTCTTGGAATCCTTGCCTTCTTGGCCCTGATGCTTGCTTACTAGTGGGTAAGGGCATTCGGCCTTGAAATGTCCCGGTCTTCTACAGTTGTAGCATAGACCCTGATTTTCCTCCTCCGTCCTTCTGGATGGATATCTCTCATTTTTCCTTCTTGAGGAGGAAGGTGAACTTTTGTTGCTCTCCTGGTTCATCTTCATGTATTTCCTGAACTTTCTCACAAAGAGAGCAAACTGTTCGTCAGACATAACATTCATAGGATTAGAGTCTGACCTTGAAGATGTGGATGGTTGCTCAGCAACAAGTGCTACGTTTCGTCGATCCACAATGTCCTCATCTCTTGGGAACATCTCGAACTCGAAGGCTTTGAGATCCCGGAAGAGTTTGTCTGTTGTGGTTTCCTTCAGATCTCGGTGATCTCTCATCGTGATCACCTTTACTTCCCACTCCTTAGTGAGGCCACGTAAGACCTTCAGGTTCAGCTCCTTTTGTGGGATCTCCTTTTCAAGGTCACTGATCTCGGTTGTGAGCTTCATGAACCGAGACTCCATGCTGTCGATGCTCTCTCCTGGCTTCATCTTGAAGTCTTCGAACTTCTTCATGGCCACGGTGAGCTTGTTTTCCTTTTCCTGTTCGTCACCTTCACCAATTAACATCAAAGTATCCCATACCTCTTTTGCCGTTTTGCACTTCCTCACTTTTGGGAAGATGGTTTCGTCTATAGCTCTGAAGAGAATATCCTTGGCAATATTGTCCAGGTTGTTTCTCTTCCTATCATCACTGGTCCATTCTTCCCTAGGTTTTGGGATGTACTTTGGTGTTTCTTGGGTTTGAACTGCAGCAGTATTAACCATTAGGATCTTGACTGGTCCAGAAGTTATAACCTCGGCCATCTCATCATGGAGGGCTGATAAGTACGCAAGCATGCGTGTTTTCCAGTCGTCAAACCTGCTAAGATCAAAGAGAAGATGTCTCGACAACATGCTGTCCATATTGAAAAATTATCTCGTGCTTTGAAAATATTTAAGAAGATTTTTCAAAGAAGGATCTCTAGGCAATATAAACAAAGGTTTATATCGATCAGAGAACTTGCTCTGATACCAATTGTTGGTCCCAAGGGGATGGGGTACAAGTATAGGGGGGGGGGTGAATAGACTTGTATAAGATTTTGCAAATCTTTTCGACCTCTCGTGTGTATTGAACTTAGGATGTTTAGGTTCGATACCTCACGAGGTGAAGACAAAGTTTTATGCGCAGCGGAAATATTATCCCCTTTTTTGTTAGCACGAGTTTGGGTTAGTTCGAGAGGTGTGATTATATGCAGTGCAATCGAGAAGTTAGCGAGAGATAAAAACAGAAAGTAAATGCAAGAGAGATTTTTAAGTGGTTCGGCCAACCCGCCTACTTCCACTCTTCTTCCAGAAACTCCCTGGAAGGATTGCACTAAAAACTTCCCTTTCTAGTACAATAACGAGCGCTTGAGCTTTGATCACCAAGCCCGCCTCAAGCCTCAGGTTTTTCGCCCCGCTTCCAGTTACTCCACCTCTCGAGCACTTGACCTTTGATCACCAAGCCCGCGTCAAGCCTCAGGTTTCTTTCGCTCGGACAGCAGCCAGGATACTCCACCTCCCTTGCTTAATCCAAAGCAAGACGTTGTTGATAGTCACAGTTGAATGTAACAATCTCCAATCTGACCACAAGCTATCGTTGAATCAACTTTGATGTAGAGCAGCTTTGGTCACCTTCTGGATGTATGACAGTTTAGCTTTGTAACTCTCTTCGAACACTAAGATGTGTTCTCTCGCTGTATTGAATATCAGGATGATATTCCAAGTTAAGCACTTTGCACTGGAACGTTTTTATCAGACACCTCTTGTTAACTTCTTGACCTCTTTCACAACCCCCAGTTTCTTCTGTGTCTTTACGTCCTTATATATGAGAGTAGAAGAATAGTTCCGTTGGAGGGAAAACTATTCCGTTTGAAATTGGTCTCCCACGCCGAACATGGGTCTTTGCACAATTTCAGCATTTTTCATGGAGTAGTGGTCTTGTAACTTGAGCCTTTTGTTTTGTAGTGAATATTCCATATTCCACTTTCTTGAGTTCATGCTTCACTTGCTTCTTTTGGATAAAGTTACTCTTTTTATGTTCCCATCATTCCTTGTTTGGGGAATCTGACCACTTCAGGATTGGTGCACTTCTTGACCGTTTGTGGTGGAGGTCTGACGTGTCATCCACTTCCGTCCATTTTGAAACCTCCCGCTCAGCACCTCTTCAATATTTTATCTCCATGATATTCTTCTTCTCCAAACTTAGAGTATTTTATCTGCACATGTTGACTAACATTCAGCCTCTTGGAGAAGTGCCGGTTTATCGAGACCATAGAAGATGTCTCGACCACTTGATGTTTCAATCCCATGTATCGAGAGGTCTATCTCTCGAATATTCTTTACGTCTCGAACTCGATAGGTATATCGAGAGGTCCTTACCTCTCGAACTTGGCTTGTGTCTCGAGACTTAGTTGATGTCTCGTAGACCCTTATTCCTCCAGAGTTGTCTCGTGCCTGCTTCTGATCTATCTGTTTGCTTACAACACGAAAACTTCTAAGTTGTTCAAACAAGTTTACCTTAAGCTTAAATATTTCCCTAGTTGAGCTCAAATTACCCGGTTGTATTTTCGCTCTTAGTTTACTTATCGAACTTACATTGTTTTGCCTATGTATCGAGACTTGGGGATTCTTACTTAACAGTTGGTATCATCAAAACCTATTACATGATGTTCCTAACAATTTCCCCCTTTTTGATGATGCCAACACTTATACTTACTTATATGGCTGATTTGAAAAAGAAAAAACATTGATTTTATTTTCAGCGCATATGGTAAGTTTGACAACAATTCTACTAAACATGAATAAGTAAACTCACGCAACACCCCCAGCAGAAGATATATGTATTAAGATTAAGGGAATGTTTACATAACAGAGTTTAGTGGAAAAGATTCAAAGAAATAAGACCAAGAACAACATAAGTATCAATACTTTGAAATAAGATGGAGTTTGGACCACGAGAGCTTACTTCTTGTTGCCTTTCCTTTTCTTGTTAATGGCTTCTCGTGTCTTGATGGGGTCTTTCGGATTTACCAGGCTGAAGTATTCATCTGTGACATCTAGATGCCTGTAGTTCCTGTAGGCTTCCCCCACGAACTCACCATCAATTACTCCATCTTTCCACCAAGCAATACATTCTTCTGGAGACATGTTGCTGTGTGTTGATATTCCAGTGATTTTCAGAAGCTTGAATATCTCCAGAGTCAGAATTTGTTCAGTGTCTTCTCTGTTCCCAAACTTAAAGTTTGTCATGAGAAGATCTATCTTCCTTTCTTCTTCTGACTGTCGTTCTTGTCTTTTTCTTCTTCTTTCTCTGTCCTCTTCTCTCCTTCTCTCCATTTCCAGTGTACGCTGGACCCTTAGGTTTTCTGCCTGTTTGGCATCCTCCACTGCTTTGCTCATGATTCTTGGTATTTTTGGAGGTGGTCCAGCTGGTTCACTTGCTGCCCTTTTCTTGCCCGTTGTATCCCCCTTCTTTTTCTCTTTATTTTCCCCCTTGTTGGCATCATCAGTACGGGAGAGGAGGGTGGACATACCTTCGAAAATAGCTTGAAGTTGGGCAGGGACTTGGTTCGACAGGTCATCGAGTATGGCCTTCATCACATCCTGTCGAAGTTCACTGGAATATTGGAAGGCTCGCAGCTCTGCTCGCATCTCGGCTAATTCAGCCCTCGCACTTGCAGCCTCTGCTCGAGCTACAGCGGCTTCATCAGTGGCTTTCCGTGCTGCATCCTCAGCCCATATCGCCTGTTCGAGAAGTTCGGCATGACGGCCTTGGGATTCACTTGTGCCATCAGCAGGCATTGCAGCATTGCGGACCACAGCGAGTATTCTTTCGAGCTGAGCCATCTTCTGAGATTGATCAGCCATGAATTGACGCACTTCGCCAATGAAGACTTCTTCGGCCTGTTGATCATAGTCAGAAGTAGGAG
>NC_044916.1:11707413-11708882 GCF_003576645.1 Ipomoea triloba | reverse complement strand
TGCTGTGGCAAGCCTGATATCCTCTCGAAATTGAGCATCTAGTTCAGGATCTTCTTCAGGCTCGGCTTCATCTTCTTGTGCATCAACAGCTATGCCCTTTACTTTGTCAGATCGACCAAGATTACTCCTGATTACTTGCATCTCATGGGCACGGTTTTGAAGCTCGTCGGCTGGGATTTCAGTGAGATCTAACCAGTTTAGTGCAAATCGTTCCTCAGCCTCCATCTCTGCTGCTCTTGAGATCAATTGATCAAAGGGACCTGTTCTCCAGTTGATCCAGCGAAGTACTCTGGAGAAGTCGTCCAAACTCGATACATTCTCACCACTTTGATTCAATCGAGATGTGATTTCAGCATTCAGCTCATCAGAGTCAGCAGGTAGGATTTCTGTTGCTGATGCACACTCCACAGCTTGTTCAGTTATCTCTCGAACAACCGAGAGATCATGTGTCAACCCATCATTCAGAAAAGCTTGCACTGGGTTCCTGACCACAGTGCCCTGACCATCAGCAGCCACCACACAGTCTAGATCTTCAGCTGCTGGAATATCTACCTCTCGAACCACCTGTCGTGGTTCCTCAACAATACCCTGTACTGGATCACTGATCCCAGTACCTTCAACTTCTCGAGCCTCCTCTTGAGGCAAACCAACAGATTCATCAACATCCTCAGCACCATCAACAGCAAGTATATCAACACTTAAAGTTCCTGACAGGGACTTGGTAGGGGGCACTCTCTCAACCTCAGTGGCCAGTGTAGCCTGAGGTTCCCCCTGGGCTTGTGCCCTGTCCTCAAATGGTACTTGTATAACGGACGGTGTCACCTCTCGAACCTGGGTGACAGCAGCAGTCTTGGTCCTCTTGGCCTTCCTTTTCAATTCAACCCTCTTGACTAGGGTGTCCAAAAGCTCGTCATCAGAGCGCTTCTCCTTAGCTGGGGCTTTCCTTTTGCCCCTTCCCTTAGGCTTTGAGGGTGAAGATGCATCCTTAGCACCTTTTGCCTTAGCTTGAGGTTTCGTTCTACCCATATAGGTATTCCGATGAACCTCTCGCCCTTCCCTCAGTTCGAAGCCCTTCAGTCTCAATAGAAATTGAACAACAAAGCCAAAACCAACCTTTTTGTAGATTGTCAGGTCGGAGTTGGAAACTGAGCTCTGCACTTGGTGTTTGAGGCAGTCGAAGATGATGTGAGCCCAGTCCAACTTGTTGTTGTTCCAGATGGCGTGGAGGATTTTCAGAGTGTCCAGATTGACTTCGTCTGTTCCGGACACCTTGCCGAGGATGAATTTTATGATGAGCTCGGCGGCTAGGGCAAACCTCTCCTTCAAATGAAATCTGCGGAGGGCAGAGGATGCTCTGGGTGGTGCAGTCTCCAATCGGATTTTGTCCCAAAACTCCTGCTTATCCATGTTGTAGTCCGATAGGTGCTTGACTGCCTCCTCCGACGTAGCAAAGTCGAATGCTGCTCGTA